>NC_058404.1:94271739-94281080 GCF_002201575.2 Neomonachus schauinslandi
TCTTTCTTTCTTTCTTTCTTTCTTTCTTTCTTTCTTTCTTTCTTTCTGAGAGAGCACGTGAGCAGGGGGATGAGGGGCAGAGAGAGAGAGAGAGAGAGCATCTCAAGCAGACTCCAGCCAGCACGGAGTCCAATGCGAGCCTCAATCCCAGGACCCTGAGATCAAGGCCCGAGCGGAAATCAAGAGTCTGACCCTTAACCCACTGAGGCACCCAGGCGCCCCTATTTCGGTTCTTTAAACGCAGAGCTATTATGATGCAAATATTTGTTCTAGGTGCTAATGAAACAAGGATAAATAAGATGTTGTTTTCCTTCTCCAGAGGTTTATGACACAGTGAAGAAAACAAAGTACAAGCATCTCATCACAGTGCTAAGTGTGTGATAGGCGCTGAGACGGAGGTATGCAGAGAGGTCTCAGACATATTTCTATTGTGTCCCTTTAATTCCTGTTTACAGCACTAGAATTTGTTATTTCCTTCAGTGTAAGAAACAGTACAGTCTCCTACTTTTCTATTTTTTTACAAGGCCCTCTTGCTCTTCAGGCTGAACCTATGAGAAAGCCACTGTTAAATTTTACTTCCCTATAATGATGTTACTATCATTAACAGAGAGATGAGGAGAGAACATTTATTAACTTGCTTTGAACTAAAACAAAAATAGGAGTTTTTACAAAGGCATTGCTTGTTTTGATCTAGGACCCTGCACTTTGATCTGTCCTTACTTTGAAGATGATTCTAAAAGAAAATTTCAGATATACTCAGGTAACAATATTTGCATAAAAGACCCAGAACTCCCAAGTGAAAGAGATATCATTCCAGTCCAAAAAAACATACTTTAAACTGATTCATGTTTTCACAGACAGTGATGATGATCCAAGCTATAGTCTTCTTCTCCAAGAGGTACAAAAGTCCTTTTCTGATATGTAATTGAATGTGTTTTGGCAATTTATTAAGCTTCCGGGGAGATTTTTGATAACGAGTCAGGAAGCAATACTTACAGAGATTTGGACACTTGATAGATTTTCACATTGATAACTTTTTATATTTTAGGAATAAAGATTTCTAATTGTCAATTCAGATTCTCCCCTGTCTGCTACACAAAATGAGCTTGCTTGAATATTTTGTATTGCTGTCAGAAAAGCCGGGATAATGTTCATGCCAGATATTTTAACTATAAACATTACTTTCAAAATATCTTAAATCCTCCCTACTCATCAAGCAATTTTTTTCTAAGTCTTAGACCACAGCTACTTGATGCAGAAGCTTTCCAGATACCATTCCCTAAAATGAAAACCCACACAGAGAAAAGAAAGATCTCTTATCTTTACATGCTTTACATATCTTGTAGATATTTTGTAAATTTTGAAGTGTGTAATAAATTGTAGCTTGTGTGGCTGCTCATCTCACTAAACTGGGTACCTTGCATAATACCGTAGTGATTGCTGTGCTAAGCTGTACTGCAATGCAATTAATACATATTCATTGTATTACTGAGTGAATACATGATCATCAAGATATTAAAATAATAAGTTTACCAAATTTTAAAAAAAGAAAATTTCTTCATGCCCTGTTTAATGCTTTTATGTGAAATGTGGTGATTAGAGTCCAGAAAAGGAATCTTAAAGTTAACTAGAATGACAGAGGCCATATATATATATATTTTTTTTTTCTTTAAAGAAGGAAGATGGTTCTTTTGTGTTTACTGTGATGTCTTTAAATTACAAAATAAGCCAACAGGCATAAAGAACCACAGAAGAAGTTCTAGGATTTTCTCATTAACTTTGCCATGCTCATTAGTCTTTGAATTAGGACTTTGCTCCTGTCTCTTTTAAAACAAAGATTTAGTTGCAATTTATAGAAGTGAGGAGGAAATAAGATATAGTGAGAATTGATGAGGGAGATTGCACTGCTGAGAACCTTGGTTTATAGTGGTGATAAACATAAGTCAAAGAGTCCAACAATCTTGAAATTGATTTTTATGCAATGAACAGATGGTGAACCACATAAAAATACTTAAAAGTAAATACTGTAATACGGAGAAATACTTATGCTATTATGTTAATTGCAAAAGGAGGATATACACTTTTACGATCATTACTCATACATGAAACGAATATTTATCAACCCTACTATGTGTGTGGTGCTTTATTAGTTGCTAGGAACACAGTGATGGCTAAGACAGAAAGAGTCTGTGCTTTTTAGTCTACAACCTCCTCAGGGTGGGGGCAGGGGTGGGAGGCTGAATGAATGCAGACAATTAAACAGATATTCAACACAAAATGTTTAAGTCTTAGAAGGGGAATTACATGGAGCCTCAATAACCCCTGTATAGAAATGAGTCTAAATCAAAAACCCAAAGAAGGCTCCTAGGAGGAAAAACTCTTAAATGCCTTTGGATTATTTTTTAAAAATAGGTGGGATGTCAAGTGATCTAATTGTGATTGAGTTGGGGAGTAACAACCACAGGTAGAGAGGATTCTGATTTCTTTTTTTTAATTTTTTGTATATTTCAAATTGTTCTTAGTGAACATAGCTTTTATAATGGGAACAATAAAGATTGAAATAACACAATAACAATAAGGGGATATAAGTTAATTTAGGTACAAAGACAATACTCAATGATATTTATGGTGGAATTTACACAGGAAGAATTTCCAGTAGAGCTGTTAGATACTGGGTAAAGTGTGCCTGCATGTCTGTTGATTTTATTCTGCAGGACTGAGTGCAACAAGGGATTTAGCCAGAAAACAACATTAAAATAGCCCCTAGATGTCAAACCAAGAAGTCTACTGCCCCTCTTCACAGTTGGTCTTCCTCTGTCTATCTGTCTGTCTTTCTCTCAACACTTTTAGCATCTGCTATTCACATTGCCCTTTTTCATTTTCCTCTGAAGAATATTATTATTATCTGCCAGTTTTATGTATTTATTTGTTATGCAAATAACTTCTTTAATAATAGTTCTTTTTCTCATTTATATTTGTGATATTTGGTATAGAAATGTGCTTGATTAACTTTTTAGATTATTGATAAACTTTTTGGAATATTGAAACTTTCCTCAAATGCTCGATGTATTTAAAAATCTTAAAGATAATTTCTAATTCAAATTGAAAAACAAAACAATAACTTTCTAAATGAGAATTGTATAATTGTAAAATGTTGTAAATCCCTATTTTCCACATAGTAGATATTGAGTAACTTAGTTTTAAAGACTGGTAGAATACATACATATATACATAAATGCTTACATATCATTTTTATGTACACTAAAATTTTTGCCAGATAAAAACTTACCCTTTAACTTCAAAATAATCATGACTCTGATGTTACAAGCTTATTCAGCAAAATCAATCACAATAATGTTGAGTATACTTAGGCTCATTGTATATAATTATGTAAAAGATGCTTAATCTAGTTGTGTACCCCTTGGCATTACTAAAGCAATGAAAGATATTTAGATAAAAACTTCACCACAATATAATTTTATGTGCTTTAAAATCATGAAATCATGCTAAAAAAAATGAATGCGTTATTTTATCTCTTCAAAAATGTTGCTTTATCTGCCTTTAAAGCAGGGGAATCATCTCTGAGACTGGGAAATGAGTGAACTCCTTGTGGTACATGCAATTCACTTAAGCTGTGGTCATGCCCTTTATATAATATAGAGATTTCACCTTTTTGTTTGGCCCTTTATGGATACCTGAAAGATGCTTCCTACATTGCACTTTCCTTATTAAGAAACAGCAGTGGGAAATGAATGGCTAAAGTGAATCCTGAAGTCAGAACAATATCCCCAAACTAAAATTAGGAAGAAAATGCTCCAAAAACAAGTGATGGGAAAAACAAGAAAAGAGGAAACCACACTTACTCAGCACTCTCTGTTGGGTTGTTACCTCATCATCATAGAGAAGTCAAACACATCCGGTAAAACAAGAGCCACCATCATAGTAAAAATTAATGGGATTTTTAAATTACCAAAAATTATTAACAAGATAAATATCTATATTTTATCAATTTCAGAAAATCTTGTATATAATCTTAGTTCTTCTTTAAGGTTGTGTAAATACCACATTAATATTAATGAATATCTGGAAATCATGTGATATATATGTAATTAGATAACACAGATCATAAAATTTATTTCCAATTTTTGAGTATTGATTTGGGTAAATACAATAATCAAATTCAACAATACTTCAGAACTTTAGGTCTAAATTCAAATAATAAACCAGTACCTAAAACAAGTATTTTGTGTGGATAATATACATTTGAACCATATGAAAATGCTGTTTTCACAGGTCAGAATTAGTTAAAAATTATTATTTTTATATGGCATAACACATATTTTAAATTAACAGACTTTTTAGTACAGTTTTAGATATATAAATTGGGTAGCTAATACAGAGAATTCCCATATGCCCCTTGCACCAACCACAGCTTCCCCTATTACTAACACCCTCTATTAGTGTGGTACATTTGTTACAATTAATGAACTGATATTGTTACATTATTATTAACTACAGTTCATAGTTTACATTAAGGTTTATACTTGATGTGTACAGTTCTATGTGTTTGATAAATGAATGTCATGTATTTACCATTAGAATGTCATACAGAATAGCTTAACTACCCTAAAAATCCCCTTTGCTTCACCTATTAATCCTACACTCTCCCCAAAACCCTACCAACCACTCATCTTTTTACTCTAATTTTCATCTTACCAGAATGTCATGTAGTTGTAATCATACTGTATGTAGTCTTTTCAGACTGTTTTTTTTTTTTAATTAACAATAGGCTTTTAACATCCTTCCACATCTTTTTGTGGCTTGATAGCTCATCTTTTTTATTGCTGAATGATATCCCCTTGTATGGATATATACATTTTGCTTTTCCATTCAACCTATTGAAAGACATCTTGGTTGCTTCCAGTTTTGGACAATTACACATAAAATTGCTATAAGCATTAATTCGTTTATGTGTGGATAGAAGCTTTCAAAGCCACTGGATAAATACCTAGGAATGAGATCGTTGCAGAGAAAGAATATATATATAGAGAGAATTTATATAGAGAGAGAATATATAGAGAATATATATAGAGAGAGAATATAGAGAGAGAATACATATAGAGTATGTATATATGTATATATAATATATACATATTCAAACTATTCTCTACTCAGGTATATAGGATCCCTGTAAATCTGTACACCAAGTTTTTATTTCTAGCAATCATATATTTATTTCTGGAACTTCTATTTGTTTCTATTTCAATATGCCTAGTCATCCTTAATAGTCACTTGTCACTTATTTGTATGTTTTACTTCATCCATTAAAAAAAAAAAAACATTTTATTCATAACTATTCGGTAGCCTGTATCTGAAAGTTCCAATATCTGTAGCCTGGAATGCGGGGAGGGGGGAATATAACCATATTAATTGTTTCTGCTGACATATACTTGTGGTGACTTCCCTTCTTGCATGCTTAGTCATCTCTATACGCTCATTTATTAATCTCAATTTTAAGGATCTTATGAACTTAATTGGCAATGCTTTCTTCTAGACAAGATTTTTACCTTCTAGAAGACAAAAGTTGCCTCTGTGCTGGAAGTCTTCAATCCCATTTAAGGGTCTTGATCAATAAGGGATGCTTCAAACTCAGCTCAAAAACCTTGCCCTGGCCTGAGGACCAATGCTCAAATGCAGAACTACTTTTGGCATCTATTCCCAAGATAACTCCATTTCTTCACACATCTTACCACTCTGTTTCAACTCAGACACAAGATCTCAGATGATAACGATAAGGAGGAAAAGAAGGAAGAAGAATTTGAATTTGCAGGGTCCATGGAGACCTATGTTATACAGGCATGTCATCATCAAAAGACTTTTATTTTGAAACTAGTTTTCTGATATAGGAAGTTTTATCAAAATATCTAGTCTACCAGAAGCAGACATCCCCCAAAGATTTTTTCAGAAGTCACGTTGCATTATCTCACAATAGGCAAATTGATCAACTACTCCCAATAATTTAATATAAGGTTCCTTTAATTCTTGCATATTCCATCAGTTGACAATAGAAATGTTGATTATAAATGTAATACCTTACATTTTAATTTACATTAAATTGAATTTTGACTGTTTCATTTGAGTCAACATGTTTTTTGAATTGTAATTCTTTCATTGAATGAATTGGTAATTCTTCTCAGCATTTGATCATCTGCAAATTTGATTAAGTTAATAAAGAAGGGAAAATTGACGGGGCCTTCTGACACCCTCCCCCTGCTCAGCACTAGGACTGCTGTAGAATTAGGAATCAAGCTCTGAAAATGCTAAAGTCTAGGAAAAGTCCGTGGGGGAGGCTTGTGACCAAGTGTCCTCAGGCAGGCGAGGGCAGATTGCCATGAGAGGGTGGGATGGAGGATTTTTAATTTATGTTTTTCTCTTTTTGCCAGATAGCCTTTGGCAGATTATTTTCTAGATTTATACCACTGTAGTACAGAAAAAAAAATCAGAAAACTGAATCCCTTAATATATTAAAAATGACACAATATTGTTAAGTTCAGTATTTTTCAGGAATTCAACAAAAATTCAACATCATCAATGTACTTCACCATGTAAAGACACTATTTTAGGCACTGGGATCAAAACAGAAAATAAACAGAAATGCCTTCACGTAGTTTACATTTGAGGAAGAAACTGATAATGACCGTGACACTTAAATTGGGCTTTTAAGTGCTGTTATGTATCTTTCCTCATATAATTTTCACAGCACCAGTAAGAGTTCTGTGCTAGTGTTGTTTCTCCTTCGCCAAAGAAGATCTGAAAGACAAACAGATTAAGAAACTCGCCTGAAGTCACACAGTTTGTGAGTGGTAGAGTTCAGATTCCAACTGTGCAGTCTCCTCCAGAACTGTACTTGGAACTAGGAATTCAATTGAGGAGTTATCATTTATTCCCATCAGAATACAAAAATGAAAGAGGAAAATGACAACACATGCTTCTGAAAAGTGGACAGTATAAGAATTCTAGGGCACCTAAACTGGTTCATCCATTCTGTGAGGCTATAGTGAAGGTTTTGGAAACCTTAAAGGGGTGTAGACCCTGCGGTCCAGTGCTTGAACTCTAACGTTCACACAGGGTTCTGCTAGATATTTATTGATGTAGGAAAGATGTTAGGGTTCGAAGCCAATGGCCAAGAAAGAATTCCTGAGACATCTTTGGTGCAAAAAAGTGATGTTATTAAAGCACGGGGACAGGACCCGTGGGCAGAAAGAGTTGCACTGGGTCGTGAGGAGTGGTCCATTATATACTTTCAAGTTGGGAGGGGTTAGGGATAGGGTAAGTCTCTAAGGAATTTTGGAAGCAAGGTTTCCAGGACCCTGATGGGGCTAGCTATTGTTCAGAAAAGGTCATTGATTACTGTCTAATAAAACCTTGGTCATGAGACCCTTCAGATATGTATCGGTGGGTCATATGCTTGGGTAATGATTGCCAACATGTATCTTGGGTGGGGGGAGGTAGAGATAAAGGAATTTTCCAAAGGAATTTTTATATGTTAAAGTAGACTTACAGGATCCTGGGGGTTTGGCTAAGATCGCCTTTTGTCCTTAGCAAAGTGTCAACATCCAGGCAGTTGAGTCCCTAGGGGAATGTCACTCTGCCCACCTCAAGGACTTGTCAATGGGCTGCAAGTAGCAAAGAAATTTAATAATATTTCTTCTGTTTTTGTTTCCCACATCATTTATCCTGGTGTTGTAGGAGGGTGAAGGAAATAGAAGATAACCCCGATGTCCATCCATAAAGTAACGAAGAGAACAATGACCTGAATGTTGCTAAAAAGCAACAAACTAGAGGCATATTCAGTAATAATATTCAGACCTCAAAATCATAGTGTTGAGTTAGGAGAGTAGGAAACAGAATAATGCATCACTTATGTTAAAATACAGATAAACACATAGGTATTTAAAGGAAGCTTTTAAGGGTGTACTTCAAACATATAAGCAAGCGTGAGTAGGGTGAGAATGGAAATCCGGGGAAGAAGGAAAAGTAAAATGAAGCAAGCGTATGATTTCCTCAGACTGAGGAGAACAATAAGCTGTGAGCTAAGAAATGTGATTAGCTCCATTCTGCATGTGAAGGCCAAATGAACAAATCAATCAACCAATCAAGAAAATAAAATCCCTTAGCTAAAGTTAATTAGAAAATAAGTACATTAAATTTTTTCCCCAAAATTTTACTATGAATCCAACATTTTCTTTTCTGCCACTCTCCCTTTTGCAGCCTATTCCTCTTCTATACTTTTAATCCATCCTAAAGGCTTGACAGGGTTAACTTCATAACTCAAAATAATTCAGAGAGAAAGTGTCATTGAATTATAAAAAGGAAGCATTCCGCATCACTCAGAATTTTTTATGGCAATGTAAATTCTTTTCATTCAAAAAGCATCTTTTAATATTTTAATTAGGATACTGTGTTATATGAAAGGAACATCTGATTTTAGAAATGCAAATGAGGGTAGGCTAGGAAACAAAGGTACAGAATTAAAAAGGTAATATGCAGTTCAGCAACCAGCAATGAAGAGAAAGAATGTGGGGAAGGATCAAGGAAATAACCTGATTTTTGAAGTGAAAATTGTACTAGTATTTTTCACATTTAGCAATTTGACAAGGTTAATGACAGTTTTCATATACTTTTTACTATAAAATGCAATAATTATCAGTGGGTACTAAACTTGAAATCAATCAAACTGCCTGTATTTATTGACAGCAACGGGAAACAGTTACCCACCCCGCACAGGTTCCTGAGGGCCCCACAGGCTGGCTGAGTCGGGAGGAGTGGCCCTTCACTCACCATCCGGGCTTCCTTTTCCCCTTTCCCTTTCTGCCCAGTGCTACAAAACAAAGAAGGCATTGATTGTAGACCATGCTATGAAATAGAGCTGAATTTCACAGCTTTCTCCTTTATTTATTTATTTATTTATTTATTTATTTATTTATTTATTTATTATTTATTTGACAGAGAGATAGAGAGAGAGCACAAGTAGGCAGAGAGGCAGGCAGAGGGAGAGGGAGAAGCAGGCTTCCCGCCGAGCAGGGAGCCCGATGCGGGGCTCGATCCCACGACTCTGGGATCATGACCTGAGCCGAAGGCAGCCGCTTAACGACTGAGCCACCCAGGCGCCCCAATAAATTTTTATTTTTTATTTTTATTTTTTTTAAAGATTTTTTATTTATTTATTTATTTGGGAATGAGAGAGAGCACATGAGAGGGGGTAGGGTCAGAGGGAGAAGCAGGCTCCCCGCTGAGCAGGGAGCCCGATGCGGGACTCGATCCCGGGACTCCAGGATCAT
>NC_058404.1:94281090-94495470 GCF_002201575.2 Neomonachus schauinslandi
GAGCAGGGAGCCCGATGCGGGACTCGATCCCGGGACTCCAGGATCATGACCTGAGCCGAAGGCAGTCGCTTAACCAACTGAGCCACCCAGGTGCCCCCAGCTTTCTCCTTTTAAACACGAGGGAATTGAGTCTCTGAAAGGAGAAACCACTTGGCCAAGTGACAAAAAGGAGTGGGACTAAAATTCAGGTCTGCACTCAAGGAGTCCATGCTCTCACAAATGAGAGCACACACTGCCCTGGGACTGTAGACCTAGGACTTCTTCACTCCCACAGGAGAAATTTGGCCACAGTCTTTTCTTTTCTTTCTTTCTTCTTCTTTTTTTTTTTTTTTTTCAATTAAACTTGTGTTGTTTCTTTGTTGCTGACAGGAAAGGAAACCAGACTAGAAGAAAAACTTCAAAAGAGTCATGGAGTTCTTTCTCAATGAGGAGAATAACTGTGAGGCCACATTATTCAAGAGAGATATTCTAGTAAAAAGTAACAACAGAAGTGAAAGAAGAAAGAGAAAGACATCCTGAAGCCATAAGAAGTAAACGAAGGAGGTGAATGAAGAGCTACACGGACCAAGGCAGAAAATGTTCCCTGGAATGGATTCATATTGGCAATAATGCTTAGCCCCCCTGTCCTACATGTCTGCAGATCTGTGGCTGTGTTGTTTACTCATCAACAAATTCCTTTATGCCCAACCCTACATCCATTATCCAGGCCCCACTGGCTGAGGAAGGCAAGAAAGAATAGAATAGGATAATGGAAACATGGTTTGCAAATTACACTCAGATTAGGGATTAAGAAACTATACAGGTTTAGCAAGGGAACAATCTATCACCTCACATTTCACGTTCAAATTCTGAATTGCTTTCTCTCAGTGAGAAAGGGACAGGTGGGGCTAGATAGGGAGAGATAGGTAGGGGGCTACAGAGTCAGGCTCACAGAAATCCCAAAAATGTGGAGGTGTGGGGAAACCAGAGATAAGGAAACACACAGGCCACCCTGTCCTAGGCATGTGGGGTGGGTGTCCTCTGTTGTAACAGTCACCTGTGACCAACAAAGAATAACCAGACCCTAAGAAGAAGTAAGCCACTAAAGATGTTCTCACCAGTCCTTACTCAAGCCAAGACATCACAAGAAAGTTGAGGCCACAAGCTCCCTGGTCAGTTCTAAATAAAAGACTGTCAGTGGAGGCCCATGTTGGCAACCCTGTCAGGACCCCTGTCACTCTTGAGAGCCTTTTCTGTATCTTCACTTAATAAAATTCTATCACTTTACTCACTCTCCTTTGTCTGCAAGATTCATTCTTGGACTCCGTGAGATGAGAACCTAGCTCTTCCGCTTCATCAGAACCATTTTTGAACTCCATGGTTAACTTCTATATTGAATCTTGAATTAGTTATTAAGAAAAAAAAGCAATTGACTTACAAAGGAGCTATTTGTCAATAGGGTAATGATCTGTGTACAATGTATGGTTTACAATGAGACTGGATGCTATACTAGGTTATATCTGTTCTTTAGGATCATATAGACTAAAATACTTAACATTCTGGAACTCACATATTTACTTGTGAAATAAGAATAACAGTACGTATCTCAGAGAATTTTTGTGAAGGTCAGTTTAGATGAATATAAAAAAGTACTCTGTACAACACTTGGCATATGCAGTGGCCGGTGAGCATTGCCATTAACAGTAGTAGCAGTGCTAATAATATTGTATGAAGTATGTAGAGTAAGGGAAAATCATAGCGTATTCTGTGGTTCAAGGGTCTATCCCATTAGTAAGAGCTAAGATATAATACAAACAAAAATAGGCTCAATTCACATGGCATTGATTATTGAAGTCTTCAGAATGAATGAGTTCCTCAAGTGAAGAAACGCCAGAGAGAAGACTGAGAGCCACATCCTGGGAATTGCTCAGTGTGAAGAGAGGAAAACAAAAATCAGTCATAGACTTAGGAAGTCAACCTAGATAGGTCAGAGTTACAGAGACCTAGAAAGAAGATTTAGACAGATGGTATTAACAGAGTCAGAAAAATGCAGCCAGAGAAAGAGGACCGAGAAATGAAAGAAAAGGATCTATGGTTTTGAAAGAACAAGGAATTTTATTTGTAAGTAACATATATCATAAGAAATATTTTTGTATACTTTTAGTTAAAAAGGACTGTCTTTGCTATGAAAAGTAAGCTAAGTAGAATAAGGTGAACTTTGAAAGGAAACAGTTCACCAGTTTGTATAAAACTAATTTTCTTTAGAAGTTCATTCATTACAATAGAACTTATGATAATAAAAACAAAAAAAAATCAATGTTTCATAATAGGGAATGGATAGATGAATTAGGGTGTATCTCTTATTGGACTGTGATGCAACCATTTCCAATAACGATGTAACATAAAAATGTAAGATTCAAATGCATACATATGTGACCAGATACATGTATGTATGCATATACATAATAAAAGGAATAAAATAGAACACATTGCAGTGTTATCAATGAGATGAGAAATGTTTCCTTCTATGTATTTGTAAAAATTTCTGAGGGTTCCAAATTCATGAATTCCTGTAATAGTAAGAAAAAAAGCATTAAAAAAAAAAAACAACATAATTAAACTCTGCATGTACAGCAGCACCGCTCACACTAAACTTGAGTCAATGGAAATGGCTATAAGGAAACTATGTTTCTCAAATATCTGCTGCAGGTCTGTGACTGAAATTGGACAAAATTGGGCCAAAACAGTTCTTTAAGGACAATGTGGTCCATACCTTCCAAATTCCCTGCAACAGATAGCTAACGGGGCTTCCACAGTCAGTAAAGCAAAGATGTAGGGTGATTTCCCGAAAAGCCCATCCCACATGTAAGGGGGATGGAGTGTGACTGTAGAACAGATAAAAGTCGCTTCCTCTTCTCCAGCATACCTGTCCACACACTGCTCACTTACACAGAACCATCAGCAAAACCTTTTACATGATGAGAGTGCAGAGAAAGATACTCAGATCTGTAATATTGAAACCACCAAGACCTTGTATTTCCCAAAGTAACAATTGATAACTCACACATATTAATTTTTACTTCAAGTATTTAGCTTTATGTGTATCCACCACATTGAAAAAAAAAATAGATTACTCTGTGCCCCAATTTTATCACAATAAGAAGAACTGAATAACTTATAAGCCCAGTCTTCTCTGGTGAGTTATGAACAAGTTCGCCTTGCCGAGAAGAAAATTAAATTCCTACTGCATCTGGAAACTCTTGCTAAAATATTTTATTACTGCTGTTAAGAGGTTTAGAATAATGGAGGCAGTGTTAAAGTAAGTATACTATCCTCATTTTCTGTCTCTTTAATTGTTGAATTGTCTACTTTACCACCAGGGTTTCATGGTTTATTTAATGTCAATTCATGAAACAGAAGCTAAGGGAGAGCATGTACTATTAGGATCATGTAACCCCCCAAATAGCCAAGAAAATATAAGCGATCATCTCAAATGAGCCATACTTATGTTTATTTTCATAGCAGAGAAGCTTGCAAGATTCAACACATGTTCAAATCTAACTATCATCAGAGAAACAGTACAAGTTGGTTTAGACTTGGTCATAAAGAGATGCAGAAATCAGTAAATGCGGAGGCTACTTAAAGAATTACTGAGCATATAAATTACATCTCTCTCTGTTTTTAACTGCAAATCAAGATTTCACTGAATTTTAAGACAAACTGAAATGTCTCAGTTAATTTTACCAAAAATACACCATTTTCAATATCAATAGCCATCCAGATTAATTCACCGGAAAGATATGTAACATCTGCTCTGTGGAAGGCACTCACACCAGTGTGTCAATGGCAAGAACTTCTGATCCAATATTCCAGGGCTTCAGCGAGTGAGAACAACCTCCAATATTTTTAACAGGCCCCTGTGTCAAACAGAGGACATTAATGTCTTCCTCAGGTTGGGCGGTGGAAATGCTTTCTAATAAATCAAAGCAAAAGAATAACAATAGGTATTAGTGAGCAATGTGTTCTTGGGTATTGATGTGACTCTAGATTGAATTCTTCAACAGCATGACCATTGGAAGAAAATTATGATATTTGTTTTTGCTACAAAATAAACTGCGAATTCACAGGGCCTGAGTCAAGTTGCTGATTAAATTTAGTAGCATTTCCTGTTCACCTTTTATGTACAAATTACAACCTGGGTTAGAAAGGTGAGTAACTCATCATTCTCAGCAGTAGGAGACACTTTTTTTGCCTGGTGGGCAAAAGTAGGAGAACAAACACAAAACTGATCACATTTTAAAAAGGATTAATCATTGATGACAGTATTTGAGGGGCAATATTTACAAGAAAATTCACATAACCAAGAGACTGTATATGTTTATGACACCAGAAAAAAAATCCTAATGGAGTTAATGGCATTTGAAGTGAAACCCAGAGATAAAAGTTTGAAGTAGCAGAAGGACTGCATCTTAAGAAGATTAATCAACAGTGGGTTATTATGGATGAATTAAGAAGGCAAAAGAAGTAAACCTGAAAATTGCATTTGGAAGAATTCTTCAAAGAATTCGGGAATTAGGAGGCTCTACAGTAGAGGAAATGGACTTAAAATGGAAATGTGGGGATAAAATATTGACACATGGTAGACATAGAATTTGAATTGATTAAATATAAAGAAAATGGGAGAAGGATAATAGCTCTGGCCTTAATACACTAGACTTATTTACAGAAAGGAGAAAGTCCAGAGGAATAGCACATTGTGGAAAACACTGAGGAGAGGAAATGAATGGATTTGTTTTTTAACCTGCCCAGTCTCAGTTCCTTGTAGGGTTTTCCAAGGTAGATCATCAAGGAGACTGAAATGCAGGTCTAGAAATACAATTTCAGGATTCATTGATGCTTACAGCATGAGAATAGATGAGATTCCCAAGAAAGAAAGTCCCACAGAAAGGGTAAGTTGAAAGATAGAAGAAAGTTATTTGAGGGCTAAACCTAAGGGACAATGTCTGCTAAAAGATATTAAACTATGATAATGTAAATCAATGTGATTCCCATTTTTGCTGGCCAGTACTTGTCAATGAAATTGTTGTTTTATTGATATGCAACCCTGTGTGAGACAATTCAATGAAGTTTACAATTTTATTGAGAATTTCACAGCCTGTGGAATGTCCCTCAGGTGATAAAAAGTATTGGAATACAATTCTATGGTACTGATGGGGTAACTTTTATTTTCTTCTAACTTGATAGCAGTAAATAAATTCTAGCCCTTGTGTAGCATATTATGAAACATAAAAACTTAGAAGTGCCAAGCAAATTTTTGTCCATCGGGCGTATTCTTATCCAACGGCAACAATTTTTCATTGATCTGATAAGCTATCACTCATCCTTGTTTCCCTAAGATAGAACCAATTTTGTTTTATTTCCACCTAAGCAAAGGGAATTTCACTGGGTAACCATATTCCTTTCATGAACAAAAGATTTGTCAGAGTTCACTCTTCCCGTGCAACATTGAAGGTAAAACACTAATATATGAAAAGTAACGGTACTTAATAATAGCAACAACAACATAAGCTGCAATCCCTCCCAAAACACTGGCTTGGAAGAAAAGAGCCTGCAGTAGCAGGAAAATTCCTCCTCTGAATTTGCTTCTCAGCTACTATGTCTGCGGATGTCCTAGAAGCAGTTCTGTCACAATACCAGGGAGACTACCTCTTTCCTGCCTCCGCTATTCGTCTCATGAAGCCATCACACCTCAAAATGGGATTTCCCGCTCATGCCCCTGATGGTTGAGCCACAATGTCCTCTCCTCCTTCTGGCTCACATGCTTCCGGTTTCTACTTCATTGTCTCAGACTGCTGGGTTTCGGGAGCGCCTGCAAAGTGGGAGGAAGAAATCTTCATTCAAGGTGTGACATATCCTTGTTATCAAACCAACAAAATACTGCAGCCCATATTTTAAAACAAGTTTTTAGAGTCTCTTCTAAACTTACACATTTGGGATCACAGTTCTTTCTTTCTAATACTCAAGTATAAGATCATGGGAGCTAGGCAAGATGTTGACTGGGGGACACACTTTCAAAGAACATCTCAAAGTCCTGTGTCCTCTTTGACACTGTATCTCTCTGCCCTTCTCTCTTCACTTAGAAGAAATTTTTTCCCCCAAAATGCTCTTTAATTATTCCTGGGAAGAAAAAGAAAATAATTCTGTAAGTCTGACTTATTAGACTTTTAACATTAAGGATAAAATCTCAGGGTGAATATAGCTTAATACTAAAAATTAAGGAAAAAAGAAAATCTGCTCATATTATCATCATCATCACTATCACCGTTGTCATTGCCATTATTCCCAATTGCAGTAAAATGAATTATTGTTCCATTTTTTCACCCTTCCCTGTAATAGGATTACATCCAAACCTTTTGTATCGTAACTCTGCAGTGGTGCTTCCCCATAGGGTAGGGGAGATAGCCATCCTTACCCTGAGAACTTTGGACTGAGCCTTGTGACTTCCTTTGGATAATCTTTTTTTTTTTTTTAAGATTTATTTATTTATTTGACAGAGAGAGACACAGGGAGAGAGGGAACACAAGCAGAGGGGAGTGGGAGAGGGAGAAGCAGGCTCCCCGCCGAGCAGGGTGCCCGATGCGGGGCTCGATCCCAGGACCCTGGGATCATGACCTGGACCGAAGGCAGACGCTTAACCAACTGAGCCACCCAGGAGCCCCTAATATCATATACTTTATTTATTTTTTAAAAATTTTTTTAAAGATTTTATTTATTTATTTGACAGAGAGAGACAAAGTGAAAGAGGGAACACAAGCAGGGGGAGTGGGAGAGGGAGAAGCAGGCTTCCCACGGAGCAGGGAGCCCGATGCGGGGCTCGATCCCAGGACACCGGGACCATGACCTGACCCAAAGGCAGATGCTTAACGACTGAGCCACCCAGGTACCAGAGCCAGACTACCTTTAAAGATTGGCTCCTCCACTTTCCAATTTGAAGGACCTAGCAGGCGAGCTACTGGCCCCCAGGAGAGGGGAATTATGGAAATGCGAGGAGAAAGTCTTTTTCCCCATTTCCATCCCTTATTGTAGAACATCTTGGGCATTTGATAAGGCAGGGCAGCCACTCTTGCCGTATGTCATTGTCCTGTGGAACAATATTCAAATAACAGGTACAGTCAACAGAGATATAAATGGGGCTCCTGACCTCAGAGCAAAACAGCAAAAGGTGATTTTTTTTTTTTTTTTGCACATGAGAGACCACTAGCTTTGGGGTATTTCAGAATTAACAGTCTTCAGTAAAGGGCAGATACTGCTACTGAATAGGTAGAACCTCAGAGCTAGTAAAATTCATGAGTTGATATTAATGTGGTGAAGCCTTAGAAAGATGTGTTACACTATATTTATCCTTGAATAAATTTAATTCATTTCAACAAATATTTATCAAGCATTTACTATGTGTGAAGTGTTATTGATGGATAAGAATGAAAGTAGCAGACCTAAGGCAGTGTAGCTTATTAGTTTATGCTTGTTTTAAGTAAATTTCAGATGACTTAAGATTGGAAAGCATATTTCTGTCTTATCTCTTCATGCTTGGATTCAGCGTGGCTGACAGAGCCCTGGATTAGTGGCGGGTGGGATGTCTGTGTTCGGTGATATTCACTCACAGTTATCCTTACACCATCACTTATTGGCTCTATCTGCCCCACCTCAATTTTCTTACTGGTAAAAGGCAAAATTATCTTAAATGACCCCCAAATTAATATTCTCTCTAAATCTAAATTTCATAGTTGAACTTTAGAGTCTCAATCTTTTACCATTATCCTTATTTCAGATAACCCTGACTCTGTAAATGTTATCACACCAGTGAATTAAAAGAATGCTAAGCAGTGATCTTGGAGAGGAAGCGAGTGGGATTTATCAGTCATAGTCATCCAAATGTCAATACAAACATCATCAAGTTGGATTATTATAATTCTACACAGCATTAATTGAGGGAAATCCTCAAATAAATAAGCAAGTATATTACTTGTATCTCTGTGTTGTGTTACATGCTTCTTACCCAAGGACCAACAGGAAAGTCAGGAAGTGTGCTCAACGGAAGAGTTAAGTTTGAGGTGTCAACATAATGTGAAACAACCACTTAAGCAGGTACCAAACTTGATTTTTTTTTTTATTTTGTTAAAGATTTTCATTTCTCACACAGCACAGCAGACACTACCATTGGAAAATCTTCAAAAGAAAAAGATTTTCGCACACTATAAACACGACTTAGGCAAAGTAGGACTCATTAGCAGGGTATAGATAGCATGGACCTAATTCCACCGGAAGCTCTGTAACTATATGAAAGCTCTACATCAGAATCAGAATTAAAAGCACCTTTAATAGCAGGTGGTTAAGTTCTAAACCTGTAGCGTTTTTACCTGATCCGTCCAGGCCCTGAGTCTGAATTTTTTTTTTTTATTTTACTACTGAAAGATTCATTTGAAAACAGAAATTGCCATCATAATTCTACTATTACTAAAACTGCCATCTGTTCTAAAGTTAATAAAAATAAATAGCTGATATTTAAAAAAATGAAACTTCATTTATTCGACATTTACTGTATTAGGTAGAATACACTGGAAAAAAAGAATTGCTGCTGTATAAAAATATTTCTTTCTTTCTGGGAAATAATATGTTTGTATTTTTATTTTTGTAAACCTTTTCTAATCTATACTTATACAACTATTTAAAATTACAGTGTTAACCTACACAAAGAGAATAAACAATTTACAAAGCAACTTTATTTATAGTTTCTGTCAAAGAAGTAGTAGATCCTAATAAATTTTGAGCAGTAAAAAATATCTTCTCATGTTACCCAAAATCCAGTCTTCAATTCTTACCCCCTCCTTTTAATTTTTTTAGGATTGTCAATTTATTTCCTTTAGCTTCTCAACCCTTCTGATACAGTATTCTGGAAGGGGGTCTTAAGTACACACACACACACACACACACACACACACATTTAAGATCCCAGAATCATGTCATTCAAAATATTTGATGCAACTGTCCTTAAGACATACTTATGTTTTCTTTATACTAGGCCAAAGTGGTTATCTTTATTTTTCTAACAGGAAAAATACAAACAAAACTGGATGAAATGTTTAAATCTTGTATGTCCCTTAAGTTAAAGGACCAGTATCTCTCCCTGAGGCATTTTTGCCTTTTTGTTTCAGATTAGGGCTAAATATCAATGGCATAGATCATATTATGCTAGTCTCATAATATCATATCATAATATCATATAACTACTATTAACACCAGTTAAGGAAAAATAAGGACATTACAAACTAAAACATTTAATGCCATTTTTTTTAAAGATTTTATTTATTTATTTGAGACAGAGAGAATGAGAGAGAGAGAGCACATGAGAGGGGGGAGGGTCAGAGGGAGAAGCAGACTCCCTGCCGAGCAGGGAGCCCGATGCGGGACTCGATCCAGGGACTCCAGGATCATGACCTGAGCCGAAGGCAGTCGCTTAACCAACTGAGCCACCCAGGCGCCCAATGCCATTTTAAAGAGATGACTAAGTATACCATGATATAAATTCAATAAGAACCACTGCAAATACTATATCTTATTTAATTACCATATAAATACGAGAAGATGCTATGCTGAAAATATTTAGGTTTGCAAAAATTGTTTTATTTCTTCATAAGACAGTACTTTTTTTAAAAAATAAAGTACTAAGACAAAATAGATTTCAAGTGAGTTTTCAGTCAGGATAAATGTATTTCACAGAAGATGGTAGGAAACAAAACAACTAACTTCTAAAACCATTTACCCACATTGGTAATATAAATACAAGGGAAGGAAATTTTTGCTTGTAGTGAGTGGTTATTTGTTCATGAGTCCTCTCTCCATAACCCCCTAAGGGGGAGGGATGGAGGGTTCTTCATTCTTTGTCATTAGGAGAACCTTAAATGTGCCTTTATAGTTTTGGGAGGCTGTTGTCTGGTTTCTGGCTTTTTTGCCTAGGAAATATATAGGACAAAGGATGGGCTGAGTTACTGCTTTAGAGCAGATTACAAGAGGTGCAATGGTGAGGAGGCAGAGTCTGTTGGGGTGAAGACTATATATGATTGTTTCCCATGAACCATACTGTAGAGGTAGCATGGGGTCATCTTTGGTCCTGTTTGATACAGCTTCTCTGGACAAAAAAGCTAGAGAAAAAAGGGGTTGAGAGATGCATAAGGATTAAAAAGCAGTAAGTGGGAGAGAGATTCGATTACTTTGTTCAAAGAAATGCAGCTGGAAAAATGTCAGGGACAGAAGGAAAAAGAGTCATTATCAGGTCATCACACTAGTACCAGTTGGTTCAGAACATTTCTTCCTCCTCTATCTATTCGTCTGCCCCATGCTCGAATTTTGAAAGACATCAGAAAATATCCATGGTGAGATGGGGAAAAGGAGTAGAGGAGTACTAAGTGAGAAAGGAGAAGATAAACTGGACCTCACCTTTAAAATTTTCTAAAAAAATTGTTGAAGTATAGTTGGCATATAATATTATGTTAGTTTCAGGTGTGTAACATAGTGATTTGACATTTATATACCTTATGAAGTGATGAACCACTATAAAACAAGCTACCATCTGTCACCATACGAAGTTGTTAACAGTATTATTAATTATATTCCCCACGCTGTACATTGCATCTCCGTGTCTTATTTATTTTATAACTGTAAGTTTGTACCCTTAATTCACCCTTTAGTCTTTTTTCCCTATTTCGTCCATCTTTCACCTCTCCCCTCTGGCAATCACCAGATTGTTCTCTGTATCTATGAGTGTGTTTCTGTGTTGTTTTGCTTGTTAATTTGTTTTGTTTTTTAGATTCCACAGATAAGTGAAATTAAATGGTATTTGTCCTTCTCTGTATGACTTATTTCACTTAAAATATGTCCATCCATGTTGGTCACAAATGGTAAGATTTCATTCTTTTTATAGCTAGTAATACTCTGATATATATCACATCTTCTTCACCCACTCATCCATCCACAATGGATACTTCAGGGTGCTTCCATATCTTGACAATTGTAAATAATGTTGCAGTGAAAACAGGAGTGCATATATCTTTTAAATTAGTGTTTTTTTCTTTGGTTGAAATACCCAAAAGTAGAATTTGCTGGATTATATTATAGTTCTATTTTTAATTTTTTTTTTTGAGGAACCACCACACTGTTTTGCATAGTGGCTGCGCCAGTTTGCATTCCCACCAAGAGTACATAAGTATTCCCTTTTCTCCGAATCCACACCATCACTTGTTATTTCTTGTCTTTTAGATAATAACCATTCTGACAGGTATGAGGTGGTATCTCCCTCTGGTTTTGATTTGTATATCCCTGATGATGAGTGATACTGAGCATTTTAATGTGTCTGCTGGCAATCTGTATATCTTCTTTGAAGAAATGTCTATTGAAGTTCTCTGCCCATTTATAATTGGATCGCTTGCTTTTTTGATATTGAGTTGGGTGAGTTCTTTATATATTTTGAAAATTTTTATTTTATGTAGGACTGGACATTTTAACTTTTGAGTTGTGATTCAGAGGAACTAGAGAACTTTTATTGCCTAAGAAAGACAAGAAAATTCATGGAATCTGCATAAGTTTTCATCAGGGGCATGGAAACAAATAACTCCACACACTGTATTTTAAGGAAATGGGAAATAAAAATAAAATCACCTGTAATTGTTGCTTACAAGTGCAATCAGTTCTATTAAATTGAGAATCTAAGAGCTGATACATTTAGTAATAGCAAATGAGTCCAAATAAAAAGAAAATTGGTAGAGATTTACTGCATCAAGTAATAACTAAAGAGGAACTTTTGGCTACAATTGCTTGACTTTTTTTCTTCTCATTTAATTTATTGTATTTTTTTCTTCATAGTTTGCCTTAAAACAGGAATCTTATATTTCATATCAGTCAGTTACACATTCCTGAAAATCAGATGTTCTGTGCCAAAATGCTAACTGGTACCTAATTCCTATTATGTGAAAAGGGAGAGATTATGATGCATTACACAATAATCTCAAATTCCAGAGGTTGATTTATTATAAAGCTGATGAAGCTTAACCTTGAGAGCTCCTTGCTTGAATGAGCACCTTTCAAGATCTTGGAAGAAAGCTTAGCAATAAATGCTTATAACATTAATAAATGTAGGATAATTGTGTATTCTTTTAAAGAAGACTCCTCTCAAATATTATAAGCCATAGCTCTTACTTAGATCACTCTAGTAAAACACCTATTTCTTAAATGTAGATAAAACACAGAAAACTGTTATATGAACATGCTAGGGAATAAAATGATTAAAACTTTGTTTCCTGATTACCAAACAATTGATACAGATAGGACAAAGAGTTGCCTTTGTGTAGAGCAACATCTTTCCCACTATACTATGTTTTTTCATTTACTTATTTTCTTTTTTATAGATACCTTCTTTGATACTTTCTTGATTTTAGGAAGACTCATGTGAATCTAGTTTAAAATAAGGGTTGACTTTGCAGGGCACTCTGGAAACACCTTTGGGACAAAGTACGTGGGTGGAGAATGGTTTGCAGTAAGTGTGATATTGGCTCTTATAGCCAGAAATATCTCTAATACATGTGTGTGTCTTTTATTGACACATGCTTCCCTTTTCAAAATATTTGCATGGGATTGTCATGGTTTCCTAATTGTATTTGAAATGTAACTGAAGCGCTTTCATGCACCTTGTTTTCTAAAAATGGTTGTATTTTGCCTTCCACATGTGAATATGAAATTTCCTCTGTAAAACATCAGCTTCAAAAGGTATTGAGAGTTACATGCACTTGGTGAAGTTTAAGTATTTAAACACTAAGGGTGTTCTACTGGGAATATGGTAATAGAGATGATAGATTTGTGTAAGCTTACCTTCACTTTCAAAACTTGCTTAATGTCACTGCTTTGCAGTTATGTATGAACCTCCATGGCACAAACTAAATAATAAATAGAAGAAAATAATAACAAAAATAATGTTTATTATTTTTGAATATTTTGCTAAATCTTTTCAAACACTATTTCATATAATCTTTCTCACAATCTAATAAATGTGTATTATTAGGTCTACTTAACAGATCAGAGAACTAAGAAATTCATTAATTTGTCCAAGGGACACAACTCTTAAGTGTCAGAGCCACAAGTCAACTGCACTTCATTCAATTTATTCAAAAGGTATTTATTGAGCATCTCTTTAACACAGGATATACCAGATTGCTTTGCTTAAATTATATGTCATACAACATGCACTATAGAGATTTACTTCTACAGAAATTTGCACAGGTTTTCTATTAAAAATCCTTCTTTGGTAAATATTATGCTGATGAAATCCATCATGCTCTTCTGGTGGGAGTGCAAATAGTCCCAGACCTCTTGAAGAACAGTGTGACAACATTTAGTGAAATTAAGTACGCAAATACTCAAGATACAAAAATCACATTCTAGGCTATCCATGATGGGAACTATGGATCAATTCAAGTAAATGAAGTACATACGGATACATCTAAAAACTAGTGTTGAGTGAAACAAGTAAGAAAGGATAAAGAGGATAATGTTACAGCACAGTATTACTTATATTATAAAATGTACTTAACAAAAACACGTAAGTATAGTAGCATCAAAAACACTGGGCAGACTTCAAGGATCCATGTGTATTCAAAGAACTAAACTGACCTCATTAAATGATCACCAAAAAAGGAATAGGAAATAGCAATTAGAATAAAATTAAATTAAACAAGGAAGAAATTTTCCATAGAGTTATCATGATAATGTTTCACAAATTAAGAAATATTATTAACTCTAATGATTGACTTGAAATCCTAGAGGAAAAATAACCAGATTATTATGTTCCATCCTCAAAATTTTGATTCAATCTTCTGATTCAGATTGGCTTTGCTTAAGATCAAACACTACTTACGGGTTGGAATATAATGTAAAATAAGATTCAGCATGGCATTCACAGAGTCATCAATCACCAAAGACAGTCTCCTCCAGGCACTAGCCATCACTGATCTCATTTTATCAGATTATTTATTCAAGTAAGAAACATTTCATTAAATTCTCACTTGAATAGCTAGAAGTGATAGAAAACAAAGGCGTAGCCTTGGTAAACCAGTGTGTTGAAGTATAGTTTGCTTCTTTTTGTAATTTAGTTAAAACAGTATTTCTCAAATGTGGTTTGCTATAAAATAGGATTCCTTGAGCAGTTTCCTGTAGTATTAATATCTGATATATAATATGACTCTTTCCTTCTTTCTCTCTCTTTCTGTTGCTCCATATATAGCTGTAACTATAGCTAAGTATAGATCTATAGATATAGGTATACATTCTTCATACAAATACATATTTTTTATGAGACTTTTTTTTTAAGATTTTATTTATTTATTTATTTGACACACACAGAGAGAGAGAGAGCACGAGCACAAGCAGAGGGAGCAGCAGGCTCCCCACAGAGCAGGGAGCCCGATGTGGGGCTCGATCCCAGGACCCTGGGATCATGACCTGAGCCAAAGGCAGACACTTAACCGACTGAGACACCCAGGCGCCCCACAAATATATATTCTTTTTTTTTTTAAGATTTTATTTATTCATTTGACAGAGAGAGACACAGCGAGAGAGGGAACACAAGCAGGGGGAGTGGGAGAGGGAGAAGCAGGCTTCCCACTGAGCAGGGAGCCCAATGCGGGGCTCCATCCCAGCACCCTGGGATCGAGCCCCGCATCAGGCTCCATGCTCTGCCGGAAGCCCACCTCTCCCTCTCCCACTCCCCCTGCTTGTGTTCCCTCTCTCACTGTCTCTCTCTCTCTCTCTCAAATAAATAAATAAAATCTTTAAAAAAAAAAACAACCTTATATTCTAGAAGTTGACAATATAGCTATATGAACCAAAAGCTGAAATCACCTCAGATTGGTGATTCAACCCATTTTTTTCTGTATGTGTTTTCTTTAATTCTTTTTTTTCCCTATATTCTTTTGACAAGAATGTCACCCTCTAGGGTGCCTGGGTGGCTTAGTCAGTTAAGCATCTGACTTTGGCTCAGGTCATGATCCCTGCGTCCTGGGATCGAGCCCTGCATCAGGCTCCCTGCTCAGCCAGGAACCTGCTTTTCCTTCTCCTGCCAGTTCCTGCTCTCTCTCTCAAATAAATAAATAAAAGAATTTTTTAAAAATAATAATGTCTTCCTCCTTTTTATTGCCCGGTGCAATACCACTTTCATCATAGTCATATTCACACTACGTTATACTTTTCTGTTTATTTCTGTCTTTCCCACTGCACTGTGAAGTCCTCTGAGACTATCTCTTGCATATCTATATCATTAGAAAACACTGCAGGCATGGCATATGTAAGCTCTTGTCTGCTATATATTTTTTTAAATATTTTATTTATTTATTTATTTGAGAGAGAGATAGTGAAAGAGAGAGAGATCATGAGAGAAAGCAGGAGAGGGGGGGGAGGGGCAGAGGGAGAAGCAGGCTCCCTGCCAAGCAGGGAGCCCTACAAAGGCTCAGTCCCAGGACCCTAGGATCATGACCTGAGCTGAAGGCAGATGTTTCACCACTGAGCCACCCAGGCACTTCTTGTCTGCTATATTTGTTTAAAGGGATAAGGAGGGGGTTGGGATGGATATCTTCAATATACATTCCTGTTGGAGGTCATCTCTCTAAAATATATCTGAACAAGCGGCTAGTGAAGCTGTGGGGTGAAAATGACCTTAACTTTATTTTCTTTCACCTGAGGATATTTGAATGAACAAAACATCGTATATTCATAGGAGTCTATTAGTAAAAGACACATTTCAGTCGCAGCACTTTGGTTCAAATTGGTTTCTTTGGATGCAAATTATCAGGAGCTGACAGTCTCATTGCAGCTGAATATTAGCGCTAGTTCGGTTTATTCACTCTCACCCTTGGAACGGGAATACTTTTTGGGTCTGAAAACCTATTTCCAAAAGCCCAGGTGAATTGGTGGGGTGGAAGAGATAATCCTGCAGCTGCTTAGTCAATAGTAATGCAGCCATCATTCCCCTCAAAATCCAAGGTATGATGAAAAGCTGTAAATCTAGAGTGGAATATCCAGCCAAGGCTTCATGAAACAAAATTCCTACCACATAAATACCCAAGCCCACTTTCCTGTTGGATATTTGGCACTACGAAGAGTGCCAATTCATTTCCTATTAAGAAAGGCATCATGAATACAGCCAGAAAATAGCTTGTTTGAGTCACCTTCAGTACTAGCAATTACCTGCATCCTTGAAAGATAGAAAGAAAGGCATGGGGGCAACAAGGGTGGACAGCTGGTCAATCCTCCGGGCTGGGAACTACATAAGAGCTCAGCAGTGCTGTTTAAATGTGGAGTGTCATTAAATTGGCATTTAATTGAACACTATAAACAATGTCACTAGTACAACCATGTTGCTAACGATTAACCCTAAAGTAATCGGATGCTGTTATCTATCTTCTGGTGGCATCTTGAAATGTCACTTACCCAAGGGCTGTCTTGGGAGAAATAAAGAAAATACCAATACTACAGATGAAAAAAAAACCTGTATAAAATGATAATTTTATTTAACCTTACTTTTTACTTGTCTCAATTACAACTAAGTCTACATAAGACCTGTCTATGAATCAGTGTGTACAGAACCTACATAATCTTGTTTTTTAAAAACTTGTTAAATCGGTGTTTAAAATAAAAACATATTTGAGACTTTGCAATCATTTGCTTTGAATCTGACTTACCATTGGTAAAAATGCATTTATGTTTTGGAATAGTTGTTAAATTTTATGATATTCTGAAATGGCAGCTGTAGACTTCCCACTATTTCTGCCTGTAATGCGTGCTGCCTAATCACATATGATTTCTTTACAAGTGCCAATCCTGAGATTACACGTCCCTCCTCAAGTATATATGTATTTGCATAAACTCTTTTCATTTATATCTGTTTGTATATGTTACCTAGGGGATTTATACATATACAAACAAATAAATACAAAAATAAATAAATTTTTGATGGCCCAGATTTTGGCCAAAACAGAGCACTATTTAGAGAAAAAGTTTCCATCTATATGGATGTGGCTGTGTCAGCAAGAGGAAAGCATAAAGAATCAGAAGGTGAAAACAAAAGATAAGGGGAGCTAAAAGCAAGAGAAAGATGGTTTAAAGATAGGCTGAGTATCTCTGGAGAGCTGGCTCAGGAACATTTCTGAGTGAGTGAGAAACCCACTATAGACATTTAAAATAGGTAGAATGGCTCTGAAGACCTAGATCAGGAAAATTTTTGATTGAGGGGGACACAAAAATCAGCTTAATATATCAGACACCCTCCAAGTTATTTCAGAATAAACCCAGCCGTTATGTCTAGAAAACCATCTGAAATAGATGTTGTATGTCTTCTTTATTCAAGAGACCTGAGAAAGATTGCTCTGGAGTAATATCAAATTACATTCAATTTCCAGAAACATATGGTCACCTACTCTGTGCCAACCATTGTGTTTCACACCAGAGATACAACCATGAAAAAGATGTGGACATTGACCTCAAGGATCTTATACTCTGTTGAAAGAAGCAGGTGATTTCAAGATCTTTTGAACAGTTTAAATAAAACAAAGAAGTACAGGATGCTTGAGAACACAAAGCAGGAAAACCTAATTAATCTAAAAGGAACAAGTCTTCCTATAGGGAGTGACATCCAAACCAAATTTGAAAGAGGAATTAGGAATCAACCAGGTGGCAGGAACAGGAGAGGAATGAGAGGCAGAACTGTTTTCTAATCAAAGTTCTAGAACCAAAGACACTTGTACTGGGATAGAAGACTAGAGAGATTAAGAAGGAGATCTAAAAAGACCCTGGACTTTTTTTTTTTAACAATTTTTTATTTATTTGACAGAGAAAGACACAGCGAGAGAGGGAACACAAGCAGGGGGAGAGGGAGAAGCAGGCTCCCTGCAGAGCAGGGAGCCCGATGTGGGGCTTGATCCCAGGACCCTGGGATCATGACCTGAGCTGAAGACAGATGCTTAATGACTGAGCCACCCAGGTGCCCCAACCCTGGACTTTTTTACTAAGCAAAATAGGGAAGAGTTGAAAGACTTTCAAGAGAGATACTGCACTTCTGCATTAGAAAGATGCCATTAGCTGTAGTGTGGAGAATGATTAGGAGGACGGATAAGGTGAAGATCAGTTAGGAAGCTACTGTAGCATCGCAGACAAAGGATGATGTGGCCTGAGCAAAGGGGCAATAATGGAGATGGGGAGAAATAGAAGGATTTGCGATATATTTAAGGAGTAGGAGACCAAAACTCTGATTGGTACCAAAACGAGTCTGTTGGTAGTGAAGCAAATGAACTGAACCTGAGAACATCCTGGGCTTTATAGCTATTTTGCATAACTATTTTATATACCTTGTGCCCAGTGATTCTTATAATATATCCAGGGAGCTTTTAAGCTATAAAGAAATAGGGAGAATGTTGTTGAAGTAATACAAGTGTAGGAATACCATCTACAGAGAACAAAACTCGTCTTTCAGCCCTTGATTTTGGCAGAAAAATTTACAAGCAATAAAAAGAGAAGCCTGGTGATGGTATTAAAGAGGGCACGTTCTGCATGGAGCACTGGATGTTATACGCAAACAATGAATCATGGAAAACTACATCAAAAACTAATGATGTAATGTATGGTGATTAACATAACATAATAAAAATAAATAAATAAATAAATGAATGAATGAATAAATAAATAAATAAGAGAAGCCTATTAACAGATTGGCCTTGACAATTTTCTCTGCATTTAAAATCTTGTCATAGGAATCACTGCACACTTTTCCCACCTATTTTAAGTCATAAACAACCACAGTCTCATCAGACATGTATAACAGTCTATAACTAATAACAGAGAAGATTTAATTGATAAGTTACTTCAAACAAAAAGCCTGAAATGTCCTTCTGTCAGAAAAGCATGTGATCACCATGGTAGAATTATTGTACTGTCCCTGATAAACTTATCCGAAGGACCCCCATTGCCTAACTAACTGTTCTATGCCTATATTCTGGCTGAAACCTGGAGGTTAAATCCTGGCTTCCCCCCATGTGATGCCCGCATCACAAATTACTCTTCCTCTCACAAATCCATCTCCCATCAAGATTCCAACCAGACATACATCCTTTATCATTTCCTTTATCCTCAGACTTTCTGGATCAGAAAACTCAGACTCTACTGTCCACAGCATTGGGATTCTCCAAGATTTACCTACCTCTCTCTAACTAAACATGAACAAAATGCCATCCTTCACTTGCAGAAGAAAATCTCACTTTGTGCTATTCCATTCCAACAGTCTCTCAAGGCTTCTCTTCTTTATTCACCCTAGATGTCTGCTTACCTGAACCACTCTCCCTTGATATCCTCAACTCCCTTGCTCCCCTGTCATTTTATAGTATAGTTTGTGGTTTTCTGATGAGAGGAAAAATCACACCAAAGGGAAGTCTGACCAAAGTTCTGCCCCTCCCTTCACATCTCTTTAACAATCCTCCATCCTACTGAACCTTCTACTACATAGGAATCATAGAGGGTACTGGGACCATCAGCAGTGAAATACGTCAATTCCCTGACCCCAATATAAATCCATCCTCCCCCTCTACATTAGCACAGCTGTCGGTTTACTGTGTAAACTCTATACCCAAACAGCCTGAATGCAAAACCTGTTGTATTGCCCGCTGATGACGATGGGTAAGTTATCTAGCCCTTCTGTATTTCAGTTTATTCATCAGTAAAATGTTGGTAGTTATAGTAATTACTTCTATGGATGCTAAAAATACTAGGTTAATTAATACATTAGAAGTTCTCAGAAACATGTCTCAGTTAGAAAAAATAATCTAGCTTGTACAAGTAAGTTAGTAAGAAGAAAAACCATCTGAAGGTCAAGGGAAATGTAACCCAGAGTCTAGAAACCCTGAGTATACATCTAATTAAAAGAACAAAGTTTGGTGAAGACTCTGTGGAGCAGGCTTTTATTTATGCATGGAGGTGGCCTCCAAGAGCAACGGGAGGGTCTCACTGGGCACCTAGGGCACCTATAGCCCCAATAGGGAGAGTAAGAAGCATTAAATTTTTGGAAGATAATAGCATCATTTAAAAAATGTGTAGGAGATTAAAAGACATTGGCTTTTTTCAGAGAAATTAAAATACGTCTCAGGTTTCTTTAGGGAATAAAAGAACCACATACAGCAACTCCAAAGCCAGAAGCATAGGGCTATGTCAAAGGCATCTTTTAGTGCAGTTCTGCCCAATTTCCCCTGGGGGAGTGAGGGCAGGTTATATTGGATAGTCTTGTGGTATTAGTGGCCAGCTCAGGAAACACCAAGATTAGCAAGACCTCACTTGAAGGACGTGGTCCATTTGGGACTTTCAGATAACAATGCAATGTTGCCTATCGAAGAACATCTTAAGGAAGACTGTGGTCACTGACTCAGATCTTATGATAGGCAAGGTGAAGACGCTGTCAGAAGATATTGGTCACCTATAAAGCAAGACCTCCATTACCTGTACCAGCAAGAGCATATTCTGCACAGTCAGAAAGATAGGGTGGTTTCTTCAGGTTGAGGGAAAAAGTGCCCTCTGGAAATGGAAAAAAAATGGGAAAAATAAATTTTCATAAGATCAAGTTTTCAGCAGCCAATCTCAGGAAAGTTTACATTACTCATCTTGCCCTACCTTCTCCAAAATGAATTTGGTCACCGTCATGGACAACCCTCTGAGAGTCAACAACTCACTGACAAACTATAATGATGTGCTACTCATTGATTAGCAGAGCTGTGTTTTCTCATTTACAAAATTTGCTTGTGTCTTAAATTCAATGAGTTCCTAGTATCTCAGTTAAACCCCCTCTATACCCAGAAATTGTTCTAAAATTTATAATGTTTTAGAATTGAATAAAAGCAGTAAGTCAGTTAAAGTAAACATTCAAAGAATTTTGGTGCAAGCTCGTTGAGGCTTTCAATTTATATTAATCCCCTTGTGACTTAATATGACTTGAAGTTGTTCAGCCAACCAAAAATTTATGCCTAGTCTGTAGAGTTCTCTCTTTGGAGCTGAGTTACAGCAATCATTGAAAGAAAAAAAAAATTCAAGGATATACCTATTCTATTTATTCCATAGCAATCTAAATCAAGCTTATCAACCCAACCAAGTCAAAGTTCTTGTCACACAACTTTGTATCTGCTTCACCATGAAATGAAAAATACTACGGTAATGAAACTTATGGACTGTGAAGCCAGACTGAATAGATTTAAATTCCTGTTTTTTATTTTTTTTTTTAAGATTTTATTTATTTGTTTGAGAGAGAGCGCACGTGCACGAATGAGTAGGGGAGGGGGCAGGGCAGAGGGAGAGAATCTCAAGCAGACTCTGCGCTGAGTGCAGAGCCTGAGGCAGGGCTCCATCTCACGACCCTGAGACCATGACCTGAACCAAAACCAAGAGATGGACACTTAACCCACTGAGCCACCTAGGTGCCCCTAAATTCCTCTTCTATCATATTAACTGTGTGATCTGAAGTACTTGAGTCTCCTATGTCTCAGTTCCCACCTGTGTAAAACAAGGATAAAAACAGAATCTACTACAGTATTGATGTGAGGGGTCAGTTACTCAGTATATATAAAAGTATTTACAACAATATCTGGTATATATATGCATTGACAATATTATTTGCATTGACTTTGTATTTTCTTTTCTACTGAAGTTATTCTGTAACTATGTGCATTCTACAGAAAAGAGTAAAAAAAAAAAAAATTCCCCCAAATTCTGTTTTTTTACTCACTGCAACATAATTCTTTCACCAAATATATTCAGTTATTAGAGCTCTGAAATTTGAAAATATATTTCTTTATAAACTGAACTTTTATGAATTTTTGTGTTATTCTTTGATTAGTTAGATTTATCCAATGAGCTGGAAAAGGGGGAAATTTTCAAAGCCTATAATAATGAGAGAGCAGAGATGATTCAGTGATAATCCACCAAAAGGTTGATTTCCAACTGCTGATTCCTAAAAAAAAGAATATTTGCTGAATTCAGAGATGATATTCAAACAGAAGCCTCAACAACAACAACAAAACTTAAAAGTTAAACCTGTAGGGGCGCCTGGGTGGCTCAGTCGTTTAAGCGTCTGCCTTCAGCTCAGGTCATGATCCAAGCATCCTGGGATCAAGCTCTGGTGTTGGGCACCCTACTCAGCGGGGAGTCTGCTTCTCCCTCTCCCTCTGACTCTCCCCCCTGCTGTTCTTTCACTCACTCTCTTGTCTCTCTCAAATGAATAAATAAAAAAATATATATTTAAAAATAAAGTTAAACCTGTATTTGGTAGAAAATAATCATTTATTAATTATAAACTAAGACTTAATCATGTGTTTACATAAATAATGGCAGACCAAAAACAAACAGAACTACATTACCTTACCACAAAAATTCAACCCACTTGCTTCATTTGGCTTCATCCTCTGTTCTGTACTTGATTTGACGGCTATAATTAGCACTTAGAGATTTTGTAGAGAATATAAAATAATGATAAAGCTTTAAGTGCTTTACAATATTGTAGGAAACAATTACTATGGTAAATTTTTATGACGATGAATTTCATGAGTTTATAATAAAGTAGTGTGTTTCTTTAAAAAAATACATTTTGTAAAAGAACAAAACAAAGCATCTTTCAATGTAATACGTGAGCACATAAAAATGCCTTCTTATTTAAAGATAGTTAATGCTGCTTTTAATTTCATTTCTGTCCTTTTGTCTTATCATTCACAGACACTCCTGACAGAGTTTGCCCTGGTAATAGCTGACTGTTCTTTTTGATATAATCACTCCATTCTCCTATGGACAGGCCAATATCTTCTGTGATTAGCAAGGGACAGCCCTGTCTATCTCGATTAGTCATGGATACTTAGCAGTTCACTACATGCATCACCACTAATTGCAACAAAAGTATTCATCTGGCTTTCTTTCCTTTTGATGTTTTCTTTTCTTCCCAAACAAAACAGGTGAGAAAGTCTATCTCTGTATGCGGCAATTGGTAAAATTTGTGATGCTTCCTCATTATCATTATTTGAAAAAAAAATGTATATTACTATGAATTATCTTAGGTGCTTTTCATGAAAATCAGGTCTCATAAATTAAGCAGTTCATGTAGTCCCTACATTTAAACTATGAGTGTTTTTTAAGATGTTGGCTACAGCAATAATGAATTAAGGAATACTGTGTCATGGGTGGGGATGCATGTTTAAGTAAGTGCTTCAGAATTTTTAATTTGAATTTGTGTCTGAAGTCCCATTTACCTATTATATATATACAATGAAACTAGGAATTAGAGTGCAAATTAAAATTATTGAACATATTTAACAATAATAACATAATATTAATTAATTATGATAACTCTTAGAGAATACTGCCCCATAAACCCAAACTAAGTGTTCATTTTTAGGCTCTCTTATTACATTTCATGCAAAATATTATTTTTATAGAACAATAATAATTATTAAACATAAAAGCTTAATAATTTAGGAATTAATACAGTATGTAGGATATACATAATGTTCTTTGAAGAATTTGCTCAATCAATATTATCAATACTATTCTCTCAATTTCTAACTCCATTTTCTGTCATTTGAACAAATATAACAGAAAGTGAATAATGACTCTGGTACATCAATTAAATGTTGGAAGTTCAACATGAAATACTTGATTACTACCTCTAGGAAAATAAATAACTAAAGATAAGATCAGGACTGTGACTGCCATTAAAGTCAACTTCACATTGTAGATAATAAAATAATTACCACAAGGAAATGCAGAACAAGTTGGTTGCAATGTGAGAACTGAGAGCCTTTTAATATCTAAAAATCAGCTAAGTATCAGGAATGGTGTCTTTTGGTATCACTGAAACGGATAAATAAAGATGCCAGGGTTGGAGGTCAGGGTCTGGGTAGTTGGGAAGAACACAGCATCAAGCACAGAGAACTAGTACTTACTCTCCAGGTGTTTTACCTACAGAGCCCCATTCTATCCTCAAAACCACACTGTAATTTGACTATTATTAGTCCACGTGACACATAAGCTTCAGCATAACTAAATAGCTCACGTGTGGACACAATTAGGCAGTAATGGAACTAGGTTACAAGTTCACGTCTTCAGGACTCTGTTCCTTCCACTACACTAGGGCTCACCCAGCCCAGAGCCAGAAGCCAGGCTGGAAACAAACTTGGACAAGGAGAAAACAAGCAAAGCTGAATAAAAGTAAAACGAAAATCAGAACTGAAGCTATGAAATGAACTTTAAAAATTAAAAGCAAGCAATGAGGAAAGATGAGTTGAGAAAAACACAAGATTTGGGAATATTTTTTTCAGAATTCTAAGTTTATGTACCCTTACAAAATCAGGTAATCAGGAAACTACCCCTTCCCAGATATATTGTTTTTAAAAGTTCCAAGGATTACAACAGAAAAGTGTGTTTGAAATTCTCAAAACAATTTTTAATAGCCAACAAAAAGAGCAATTCAGTTCTCTGTGGAAAAACACAGAGTTAAATTTAAACACATGTAAATGTGTTATAAATAAAACCAAGAAAGAAAATCACAAACTTTTTAATATTCTATGTTGAAAATATCTGGTGGAAAAATAAATGGGTAAATACAAATGTTGTGTTGCCACAATAATAGTCACCACCTTGTTTGTACTCTCTGTCTTCTTTAGCCACATGGAAAACTCTATTGATTCATTTTTCTGTGAAAGGGAAGGAAGAATCGCTTTATAATTAAACCCTACTTCCAATAACTAAAATGAAATTATTACTTTTTGCATTTTTAAATCATAAAAGGACACTTGAAAGAAGAACAACCACAACATTTTACTTTAAAGGGCAAGTCTAAAATATATATAAACTATATAAATATAATATAGATATAAATATATATAATATATATAAATATATATATAATATATATAAAATATATATAATATATGTATATAATATATATATAAATGTATATAAAATATGTATATTTTTATATAAATATATACATATATTATATATTTATATAAATATATATAAAATATATATACAATAAAAATATATATACAACCAACAGCCACATAAAAGATTTTCTACAAGTTCAAGGATCTATTATCTCTGGGAGGATATTAAACTAGTCATATTTAACCACACTGTAATACTAGTACTTTTACAATGTAAAAGAATGCTTTATAAAATAAGGAACAAAGGACATGGGGAGACCCTATTTGCATAAGATATAACTGCCTTGGGATGACAAGAACAGAGAGCAGAGGGTGAAAATAACAATATCCACCGAAATTAGTTTGTTTCCTTTCCCACTCCATCATGGATTTTTTTAACGGCTTATTGGTAGATATACAATGATGAAAACCAAAATAGATTAAGCAGCTTGGAATAATGCCAACCTCACATATTCTCATAAAGTAACAGTTCATAGTGTTTTGTTTTGTTTTGTTTTTTGAGAGAGAGAGAGGGCAGGGAAGGGCAAAGGAGGAGAGACAATCTTAAGCAGGTTCCACACCCAGTGCGGAGCCTGATGGGGCTCAATCTCGCCACCCATGCTTATGACCTGAGCTGAAATCAAGAGTTGAGCACTTAACAGACTGAGCCACCCAGGTGCCCCACAGTTCATAGTTTCTAGTGCACTGATGACACTTGCTAGAGACCGAAGAGGTAGCTTGTTCATGGGAATTGTAGAAATGAGTGTGTCTAGTGTGGTTTTGCTACATCAACGAAACTCCATGCTTAAATCATGAAGTTACATAAACATATTAAGAGAAGTAATTAAATATTGGTTAACAAGGTTGCCTTGGATCCAGAAAATTACAAATTTAAATCCCCACATTGCTACCCATAAATCAATTGTATGAGGCATAATTTATGTACAATAATCTGTACCTATATAAAGTATAAAATTAGATGAATTTTGGTGCATACACCTCTGAAAACATCTGCACAATCAAGATACAGAACATCAACAGTATTTTGAGAAAGAGATGATGTCCTTTTGCAGTCCATCCTTCCTTCTCCTCTGTCCATGTCTAAAGGCAACATCAGCTTTTAGTCATTCTAAATACATTTGCATTTTTAAAAATTGTATATGTATGGAACCGTATAGTATGTGTTCGTGTCTACCTTCTGTCACTCAGCATAGAGAATTTAAATCTATCATTTTTATTGCAATTATCAGTATTTTGATCCTTTTAATTGCTGAGTGGTACTCCAGTGTTTGGATGTACCACATATGTTTTGCCTATCTGTGGACATTTGAGTTATTTACAGCTTTTGGTTATTACTAGTAAAGCTGCCATCCCCATCTGAGGGTGAATCTTTGTGGGAAGATATAGATTCATTTCTCTTGGGTAAATGCCTAAGATTTGGTATTTTGTCTGCTAGGTATATGTTTCACATTTTGCAGGAAAGGACAAATAGCTTTCCACAGTTTTCCTGATGATGAATGATACTGAGCTTTTTCATATGCTCATATATTTGTATATCTTCTTTTTTGAAGTGTCTACTCACATCTTTGGGTCATTCTATACACTTGATTTTCTATTGTTGTGTTGTAAGAGTTTTTTATATATTCTAGAAACAAATCCTTTGTCAGGTATATATTTGGGAATATGTTTGGGAAATATTCAACTCTGTAGCTTGCTTTTTAGTTTTCTTAATAGTGGCATTCAAAGAGCCAGAGATTTGAATTTTGATTAAGTCCAATGTTATTTGTTTTCTTTTATGGTTCATGTTTTGGTGCCTTATCAAAGAAGTCATTGCCTACCCCAAGGCAAAGATTTTCTTCTATGTTTTATTCTAGAAATTTTATACTTTAGCTTTTACCTTTAGTTCTATATTTCTTTTAAGTTCATTGCTTGTGTATGAGGTAAGATAAGTGTTAACAAAATTTCCTTCCCTACTTCCCCAGGAGTGTGTCCAGTTGTTCCAGCACCATTTTCTGGAAAGACTTTCAAATTTACCCATTGAATGCTCTTGACACTTATGTCAAAAATCTATTTGCCATATACATGGGTCTTTTTCTAGGTTCTCTATCCTGTCCCATTAATCCATTTGTCTTCCTTATACCAATACTATGCTGTCTCGCGTTGTTCTCTGAATGTTGAAAGAGGGTTGCTAAAATCTTTTACAACTTTTGTGGAATTGTCTATATTTAACTCTAATTTATGTATTTTGAGGCTCTTTTATTTGGCCTATAATCATTTGTAGTTGTTACGATTTACCATGCATGGTATTATGTTTTAATTAGCTAAAACAGATCGTGGTCTTACAAAGGCTGTTTTTTTAGAAGCACTGAGAGTTTGTCAAACACAAATGGGCAGGTTCTATTTTCCTGAAATAAGGATATGGTATAAGATTTTATTTGTCTATTCGTTTTCACACAGTGATTGCCAAAGTTATTTCCCCTCTTGATATCTTGTACTGGTGGTGGCAGGAAAAGAGGATGACTAGCATCGACTCTCCTGGAAGGGAAGAAGCCAAGATATATCTTAACCTTCTTTCCAGAATGCAGCAGTAGAGACATCCAACTAGCATGGAACAGGGTGGCCATACTGCAAGGCCCAGATCAGGGAAGAATAAGAAACTGAAGAGAACTATTCGGTTTGTTCTAGAACTGAATCAAAAGGAAAAGAAATATGTAATCATGTGAACCATTTTGCAGGGGATTAATTTCATTCTAGGAAATGACTGAAGTTGTAAACTGAAAGAACTGACCACCAAGCTTGTGGCCTTTATGCCTCAGGCCTATTAAGTTAGTTATTCCAAGTTCCAATAGGCAAAGGATATATTCGAGTTACCATATCATGCTCTACTGAAAGGGTTTCATGTCTTGAAAGACAAATTTGATTCTGTGATAAATCACCCCTTGAGACAAAATTCACCCATTTGCCAAGTGTGCATTCCATCGGAGAGACGCCACTACCACTAAGATCCTGATCCACTTCACCATAAAAGCAGCATGTTGTTGATGGTAGTCTCAATGGAAATCTGAATCTATCACCTTGCTTTGGCTCCAGACATGTCCTTTGCTGGCCATCCTGGAAGGGCCAAACACTTTGTGGAGGTGACTGACAGCAATAATCAAAATTATTTTAACATAAATGTCTTTGGCCCATATGGCCAAAATCCCCTTTCTTTGAGCCTTATATGGAGAGTCTGCTTCTAATTCTCACCACCATTGGTACAAATGCTGGCCGAGCACCTGAGGCTACTGCTTTAGCAAAAATGTCACCACAGCTTGTATTCTTCATATATGGAACACTCAGTTTGAACCAGCCTGACATTGCTACAGGCAGTGAATAGAAATAGACCCAGGCAAGAATAGATGCTTTGAGCTTAGTTATGTCTAAGTAAGACAGGAGATCCTTACATTTTTGAATGGGAAGTGGTTAGAGCCAATGTAAGGTACAAGACAGATTCTGAGACTAAATCTGCTTTTACCTATGGAGGAGGAGTTTGATAATTATGTTCTGGGAACTGATCAGTGCTAATTACGAATATGCTAAATTGTGAAGCAGAACACTTTTGTTGCATAGATGAACATAATTAATTCTGCTCAAGTATGAGATTTATATAACTTAGAAAACGTAAGATGATAAATGGAGTTGTCATTTGTAAAAATAGGGAGCTATAGAAAAAAAAGTGATAAAAATAGAATTAAATATGTGTTTTGAACTATAATAAATAAGTCTTCTAGAAAGCATCTTCTTCCAAAACAAAACAAATTTATATGCATTAAAAACCTGCTTAGGCAAGTAAGTCTTATCCTGAATCCCTTTCTTTAATTGTTCAGGAAATATTGCTTTGCTATCCATCTGCTGATCTAGTGATGTGTTTACTCAAACTATACTACTTTTTAAAGTTTGCACACAATACTTACTGGCTTGAATTTTAATACTTTCTTCACTTACAATTGGTTTCATTTTTTTCAAGACATAAGAAATGTTAATGAACCTCTTGGACCTTTCAGAAGATATCAGAGAATATAAAGCCATGTTATTAGGGTCTGGTCTTCTATTCTGGTGCTAAGAGGGCAGAATGCAAATGGGTTTCCTTTTGCTTCACAACCCAAATAAATCCACTCACATGACCTATGAAGAGGGAGTAATAATTCTTGTTATCCCTTTTTACTTAAGTTACCTTAATTAATCATATATATTCATAAATAGTTCAACAAATATTTATTGAGCTCCTTCTATAAGCCAGGCACTGAACTATGTGTCAGGGATATTAGCAATGAATCTGTGATCACATTCTCATGATGGAAGACAAATTATTAACAAGAAAACATTTATGTATATGATACATAGACATATATAAGTACCAAAAATATAATGGAACAACTGGGGAAGGATAAGGTAGTCAGGGAAGATTACCCTGAAGAGGTGACCCCTGAGCCCCTGAGGGTGAGAACCAGTGAGCCTTGCAAAGACTCAGAGGTGAAACGTTTTGGGCAACAGTAACAGTAGGAGCAAAGCCAGGATGCAAAGAAGAGCTTGGCACATTCAAGGAGGAGATGGAGACAGTGTGTCTTAAATATTTTGAATAAGTACATGAGATGGGGTCAGAGAGGTAGAACAGGATTATAAAGACTTTGTAGGAAACAAAAAGGCGTTCAGGGAGTGTTTAAGCAGCAGCATAACATGATCTGTTTATTTGTTTGTTTTTAAGAAACTTTAAGGAGAATGGTTTGTGAATGTTGTCAGAAGGCTGAATTTAGAAGACAATTGCAGTGCTCTAGGGAACAGGAGTACATGATGGTGATGGCTATAAAGACAAGTGAATGATTTAGAGTTTGATTTTGTAAGTAAATTGATAATTTTTTTTCAAGTTTTTATTTAAATTCCAGCTAGTTAACATACAGTGTAATATTAGTTTCAGGTGTAGAATTTAGTGATTCCTCACTTACATACAACACCCAGTGCTCATCACAACAAGGGCCCTCCTAATCCCCACCACCCATTTAACCCATCCCCCACCAACCTCCCCTCCAGCAACACTCAGTTTGTTCTCTATAGTTAAGAGTCTGTTTTCTGGGGCCAGGAGGGGAAAGATGGCGGAGGAGTAGGGGACCCTATTTCAACTGGTCCCCGGAATTGAGCTGGATAACTATCAGGCCACTCTGAGCACCCACGAAACCAGCCTGAGATGTAAGAAGATCTGGATCTCTACAAACAGAATATCGCAGGCAGTTGGTTTTGAGGTACGAAACGGAGAGCCGTGATTCTGAGGGCAGATATCGGAGGATAAACGGCAGCGGGAGGGTGCCTGGAGGTGGGGATCCTACACCGCCGGTGAGTGACAGCCTCGCGCGCTACGGGCGGGGCACAGACTCGCAGACCGGTAGCGTCGGGAAAGGACTTTAAGGCAGTCCCCGGGGTGGAGGACCAGACCAGTGGGGTCGCACGCACGCGAACTGCAGCTGCCTGGACAGAAACCGGAGCGACGGTCGCGCGCACGTGAACTGCAGCCTCCGAGGCGGAAACCCGGTGCACCGGGATCCCACCGGTGAACTGCAACCTCCAGGGTGGAAACCCTGAGTGGCGGAGTCATGCGTGTGCGAATTGGGAGCGGCTGGCGGTTTTAGAAGCACAAAGGGCAGAGACGTGCCCCGACCTGGAGGCAGGACTGGGAGCGCTGCGGAGGGGCGCACAACCCAGGACGCTGCAGTTTATAGCAGCACGGACAGAAACGGACACGGTGTGGCCTGGAGAGCTCACTGAAGACCAGACTGCAGTCTCTCTGCTCTGAGGCAGAGGGTTGGAAATGGTCTCTTCTGCTCTGACTCGCAGAAGAGACGCGGACCGCCAGGGAAAGGCGCCAGAGAACAAAAGCCCCAAGACTGATTCCCACTGAGCCCATCCCCCGCCACAGGGGCGCAGGGCAACTCCGCCCAAACAGGGTTGCCTGAGTAACAGCATGGCAGGCCCCTCCCGCAGAAGACAGGCTGAGAAAACAAGAGGCCAGCAACCCTAAGGTCCCAAGAAAACAGGTGCATCTTGCTTGGGTTCTGGTCAATAATTTGGACCCTATACATTCCCTCAAACACCCATCAACAGAATGACTAGGAGGAGGAGCCCCCAAAACAGAAAAAAACTCAGAGATTATGACTTATGCTGCAGATTTACAAATGGATGCAGACATAACCAAGATGTCAGAGGTGGAATTCAGGCTAGCAATTGTGAAGACAATGGCTAGAATGGAGAAATGAATTAATGGCAACATAGAGTCTCTAAGGGCAGAAATAAAAGGTGAATTGGCAGAACTTAAAAATGCTATCAATGAGATCCAATCCAATCTAGATAATCTAACAGCTAGGGTAACTGAGACAGAAGAGAGAATAAGCGATCTGGAAGACAGTATAATAGATAAAAAGGGAAAAGAGGAGGCCAGGGAAAAACAACTCAGAATCCATGAAAATAAAATCAGAGAAATAAGTGACACCATGAGGCGTCCCAATGTCAGAATAATTGGAATCCCGGAGGGAGTGGAGAGAGAGAGGTCTAGAAGATGTATTTGAGCAAATCATAGCTGAGAACTTCCCTAATCTGGGGAATGAAACAAACATTCGAGTCCTAGAGGCAGAGAGGACCCCTCCTAAGATCAAGGAAAACAGGCCAACACCCCAGCATGTAATAGTAAAACTTGCAAATCTTAGAACCAAGGAAACCATCTTAAGGGCAGTTAGGGGGCAGAGATTCCTTACGTACAGAAGGAGGAACATGAGAATAACGTCAGACCTATCCACAGAGACCTGGCAAGCCAGAAAGGCCTGGCAAGACATATTCAGAGTACTAAATGAGAAGAACATGCAGGCAAGAATACTTTATCCGGCAAGGCTTTCATTTAGAATGGATGGAGAGATGCAGAGCTTCCACGACCGGCAGAAGTTGAAAGAATATGTGACCGCTAAGCCGGCCCTGCAAGAAATATTAAGGGGGGTTCTATAAAAGGAGAAAGATCCCAAGAGTGATCTGCAACAGCAATTTACAGGGACAATCTATAAAAACAATGTCTTCACAGGCAACATGATGACAATTAATTCATATCTTTCAATAATCACTCTCAACGTGAATGGCTTAAACGCTCCCATAAAATGGCACAGGGTTGCAGATTGGATAAAAAGACAGGACCCATCCATATGCTGTCTACAAGAGACTCATTTGGAACCTAAAGATACATCCAGACTGAAAGTGAAGGGATGGAGATCCATCTTCCATGCCAGCGGACCTCAAAAGAAAGCTGGGGTAGCAATTCTTATATCAGACAAATTAGATTTTAAACTAAAGTCTGTAATAAGAGACACAGAAGGACACTATATCATTCTTAAAGGGTCTATCCAACAAGAAGATCTAACAATTGTAAATATCTATGCCCCCAACATGGGAGCAGCCATATACATAAGCCAACTGTTAACCAAAATAAAGAGTCATATTGATAACAATGTGTTAATTGTAGGAGACCTCAATACTCCACTCTCAGCAATGGACAGATCATCTAAGCAGAAAATCAACAAGGAAACAAGAGCTTTGAATGATACATTGGACCAGATGGACCTCATAGATATTTACAGAACATTCCACCCTAAAACAACAGAATACTCATTCTTCTCGAGTGCACATGGAACTTTCTCCAGAATAGACCACATACTGGGTCACAAATCAGGTCTCAACTGATACCAAAAGATTGAGATTATTCCCTGCATATTCTCAGACCACAATGCTCTAAAACTGGAACTCAATCACAAGAAAAAATTTGGCAGAAATTCAAACACTTGGAAGCTAAAGGCCACTCTGCTCAAGAATGTTTGGGTCAACAAGAAATCAAAGAAGAACTTAAACAATTCATGGAAATCAATGAGAACGAAAACACATCGGTCCAAAACCTATGGGATACTTCAAAGGCGGTCCTAAGGGGGAAATACATAGCGATCCAAGCCTCACTCAAAAAAATAGAAAAATCCCGAATTCACCAATTAACTCTACACCTTAAAGAACTAGAGAAAAAGCAACAAACAACGCCTAAGCCACGTATTAAAAGAGAAATAATTAAAATTAGAGCAGAAATGAATGAATTAGAAACCAGAAACACAGTAGATCAGATCAATAAAACTAGAAGGTGGTTCTTTGAAAGAATTAATAAGATTGATAAACCACTGGCCAGACTTATCCAAAAGAAGAGAGAAAGGACCCAAATTAATAAAATTATGAATGAAAGGGGAGAGATTATGACTAACACCAAGGAAATAGAAACAATTATTAGAAATTATTATCAACAACTATATGCCAATAAACTGAGCAATCTGGATGAAATGGAGGCCTTCCTGGAAACCTATAAGCTGCCAAGACTGAAACAGGAAGAAATTGACAACCTGAATAGGCCAATAACCAGTAACGAGATTGAAGCAGTGATCAAAAACCTCCCAAAAACAAGAGTCCAGGGCCTGATGGATGATCCCCTGGGGAATTCTACCAAGCATTCAAAGAAGAGGTAATACCTATTCTACTGAAGCTGTTTCAAAAAATAGAAACAGAAGGAAAACTTCCAAACTCATTCTATGAGGCCAGCATTACCTTAATCCCCAAACCAGGCAAAGTCCCCATCAAAAAGGAGAATTTCAGACCAATATCCCTGATGAATATGGATTCCAAAATCCTCAACAAAATCCTAGCTAATAGGATCCAACAATACATTAAAAGGATCATCCACCACGACCAAGTGGGATTTATCCCCGGGATGCAAGCGTGGTTCAAGATTCGCAAATCAATCAGTGTGATAGAACACATTAATAAGAGGAGGGAGAAGAACCATATGGTCCTCTCAATTGATGCAGAAAAAGCATTTGACAAAATACAACATCCTTTCCTGATTAAAACTCTCCAGAGTATAGGGATAGAGGGAACATTCCTCAAGCTCATAAAATCCACCTATGAAAAACCCACAGCGAATATCATCCTCAATGGGGAAAAGCTGAGAGCCTTTCCCTTAAGATCAGGAACACGTCAAGGGTGCCCACTCTCACCACTGTTGTTCAACATAGTACTAGAAGTCCTAGCAACAGCAATCAGACAACAAAAAGAAATAAAAGGTATTCAAAGAAGAAGTCAAACTCTCTTTTCACAGACGACATGATACTTTATGTGGAAAACCCAAGAGACTCCACCCCCAAATTACTAGAACTCATCCAGCAATTCAGTAATGTGGCAGGATACAAAATCAATGCACAGAAATCAGTTGCTTTCTTATACACTAACAACGCAACTGTAGAAAGAGAAATTAAAGAAATGATTCCATTTACAATAGCACCAAAAACCATAAGATACCTTGGAATACCTCAGAATAAACCTAACCAAAGAGGTAAAGGACCTATACTCTAGGAACTACAAAACACTCGTGAAAGAAATTGAAGAAGACACAAAAAGATGGAAAAATATTCCATGCTCATGGATCGGAAGAATAAACATTGTTAAAATGTCTATGCTACCCAGAGCAATCTATACCTTCAATGCCATCCCAATCAAAATTCCAATGACATTTTTCAAGGTGCTGGAACAAACAATCCTAAAATTTGTATGGAATCAGAAAAGACCTCGAATCGCCAAGGAGATGTTGAAAAAGAAAAACAAAGCTGGGGGCATCATGTTGCCCGATTTCAAGCTATATTACAAAGCTGTGATCACCAAGACAGCATGGTACTGGCACAAAAACAGACATACAGACCAATGGAACAGAATAGAGAACCCAGATATGGACCCTCAACTCTATGGTCAAATAATCTTTGACAAAGCAGGAAAAAACATGCAAAGGAAAAAAGACAGTCTCTTCAATAAATGGTGCTGGGAAAATTGGACAACCACATGCAGAAGAATGAAACTCGACCATTCTCTAACACCATTCACAAAGATAAACTCAAAGTGGATGAAAGACCTCAATGTGAGACAGGAATCCATCAAAATCCTAGAGGAGAACGTAGACAGTAACCTCTTTGACATCGGCCACAGCAACTTCTTTCAAGATACATCTCCAAAGGCTAGTGAAACAAGAGCAAAAACGAACTTTTGGGACTTCATCAAGATAAAAAGCTTCTGCACAGCAAAGGAAACAGTCAACAAAACAAAGAGGCAGGGCGCCTGGGTGGCTCAGATGGTTAAGCGTCTGCCTTCGGCTCAGGTCATGATCCCAGGGTCCTGGGATCGAGTCCCGCATCGGGCTTCCTGCTCCTTGGGAGCCTGCTTCTCCCTCTGCCTCTCTCTCTCTGTCTCTCATGAATAAATAAATAAAATCTTAAAAAAAAAAAAAAAAAGAGGCAACCCACAGAATGGGAGAAGATATTTGCAAATGACACGACAGATAAAGGGCTGGTATCCAAAATCTATAAAGAACTTCTCAAACTCAACACCCAAAAAACAAATAAGTCAAAAAGTGGGCAGAAGAGATGAACAGACACATCTCTGAAGAAGACATACAAATGGCTAACAGACACATGAAAAAGTGTTCATCATCATTAGCCATCAGGGAAATCCAAATCAAAACCACACTGAGATACCACCTTACACCAGTTAGAATGGCCAAAATGGACAGGGAAAGAAACAACAAATGTTGGAGAGGTTGTGGAGAAAGGGGAACCCTCTTACACTGTTGGTGGGAATGCAAATTGGTACAGCCACTTTGGAAAACAGTGTGGAGGTTCCTCAAAAATTTAAAAATAGAGCTCCCTATGACCCAGCAATTGCACTCCTGGGTATTTACCCCAAAGACACAGATGTAGTGAAAAGAAGGGCCATATGCACCCCAATGTTCATAGCAGCAATATCCGCAATAGCCAAGATGTGGAAAGAGCCGAGATGCCCTTCAACAGATGAATGGATAAAGAAGATGTGGTCCATATATACAATGGAATATTATTCAGCCATCAGAAAAGATGAATACCCAACTTTTACATCAACATGGATGGGACTGGAGGAGATTATGCTAAGTGAAATAAGTCAAGCAGAGAAAGTCAATTATCATATGGTTTCACTTATTTGTGGAACATAAGGAATAACAGGGAGGACATTAGGAGAAGGAAGGGAAAAATGGGGGGGGGGAATCGGAGGGAGAGATGAACCATGAGAGACTATGGACTCTGAGAAACAAACAGGGTTTTAGTGGGGAGGGGGGAGGGGGGATTGGTTAGCCCGGTGATGGGTATTAAGGAGGGCACGTACTGCATGGAGCATTGGGTGTTATACGAAAACAATGGATTGTGGATCACTACATCAAAAACTAATGATGTATTGTATGGTGACTAACATAATATAATAAAATTAAAAACTACAAAAAAAAATTTTTAAAAAAAGAGTCTGTTTTCTGGTTTGCCACCCCTCCCCCGCCCCCACCCCCCTGCCCGTCATTTGTTTTGTTTCTTAAATTCCACACAAAGTGAACCTATATGGTATTTGTCTTTCTCTGACTGACTTACACTTTTTAAGGATGAAAGAAAGAGGTCAAACTAAGATTAATTCCTAGGATTTGGCATAAGCTATGGTTGGAGAGTAGAGACCTTTACTGGGATTTGAACATAGGATAGGAAAGGGCTGTGAGGTCCTGGGAAAACAAGAGCTTATTTTGGACATAATTAAGTTAGAAAATGTGTATTATATATACATGTGGAGATGGCAAGAAAGTATTTAGTTATTTGAGGTAGGGCCTACAAATGAACATTTATAGATGGTGTTTAAGTCACAAAACTGGAAGGTATTACCTAAGGAGAGAGTTTACTTGTTGGAGCAAAGAATGTCCAGGAGCAATACTTGGAAATCTCCAACATTCAAACTTTCTATTCCTCCATTTTACTGAAAGTAATCAGCAGCATATTCGTTGGAAAAGATAAGAATCATTACTAAACCACATATTTACATAGTTTCATCTTTAATCACACATGTCTATTGAATTTTAGAATCTCAATCTCCTCCTTGTGAAATTGGGGTTGTTATCTTCATTTTTAAGGACTATTTAAATCCTGCTTACGGTATTCTAAATTTGATATTGGAAAATAATATAATACATACATATATGCCTGTGTATTAAGGATTTACGTATAGATTCTTGTTGTTTTCACCCTATTAAAAGGAAATAACTGTGATAGTAATCAATTTGGGGTTTAGATAAGAAGTGTTAAGAGACACAAGCTGGAGACATCTATTCTCCACAGTAAGATATGGGAAAATGAAAAGTTTTAATTTGTATTAGTAAAGTCATACTTCTAAATCAGATTAACAGAAATCATACTTCATACTCTCTCATTTGGTCTTTAGGGGAAATAAATCTGTGAAGAGTTATGCCTCTCCCAATTCCTCCAATCTGATGTAAGAGCCTTGAGTGAAGGGAACCAGTGAGAAGCTGCCTTGCTCTGAAGATGGTGACCCTGGTTTGGTACAAAAGTTGGAAGGAGCACAAAAAAGGCTGGGTTCCTAATCAGAGAGTGGCCTGCTACAGGATATATTATTTTTTAGATGCTGAGAAATCAAACTTAATGTCTCAGCATGTACAGGAATGTTCTTCTGGTCCTATGTTGCTTAAGCCTATTATTATCGGCGTAATTATCAATAGCATCCCTTTCACTCTCAGATGTGTCTGGATTTTGATAAATAATATAGTTACCTGACAACCTGCACAACTCCCCACCTAAGAAGAAGCCAAGCCAGGCAAAACAGTGTTCATCAATGCCAATTCCTGATAAGGAGGTCGGCAATATTACAGCCATGCTAATCACATTCAGTTAGAAGATTAACTCTTTCTTCTTTTGGTCATTGTGTTCTCCCCTCCCCTCCCCCAAAAATTGGCCTATAGAATTTTAAGGGGTTTGGTATGCATGGTGCTAAATTTATGATCTGTGAACTGATAAGAGGAATATTAAAGAAGGTGATTGATTACAAATTATATGAGCCAGCCCAGAAGCCATTGTGCTCTGCCCCTGCACAGACAGGAAAACTGATAGTTTAAGTTGATTTACCTTAGGTCATATAACTAGTTAGCGTCGAAGTTAGATTGTGGAACGTCAGTCTCTGATTCCCAAGTCTGTGCTTCCAACCATTCTGCTCTCCAATTATCTAGCTTGCAGTCTAGTGGGGAGGCTGGCCCCAACACCATTCTCGGGCCACGTGTAGCACATGCCATCTGTACCAGAGGCACAAAGTGAACCCCCAGGCAGAAAGGACTTCTCACCAAGAGATTTCAAGCAAAAACACCTCAAGTACATCACCAGTTGACTAGTCAAAAAAGACAGATGGAAGTGGGGGAAGAAAAGGAGCATTTCAAACTAAGGAAATGACATGATAAGACTTGTGGAGGCATAAACGTGCACGGCAAGTTGAGGAAATAGTGACTAAGTGTTGGTGAAATTTAGAGTGTGTGATACTTGGCCTTAAAAAGGAACCTGGAAGAACAGAGTGAAGTGATTTTAGTAACCAAACTAAGGATTTTTGTATCTAATTTCTGGACTACATTTGAAATTTTTGTAAAACTAATTTTGCAGCATTCTGAAGGGTAGCTTGGGGAGATGGATTCATGGGTGTAAATTGAGAAACTGTTGTATAAAGTTTGGACATCACCTGATATAGCAGTTAGATGGAACAAAACAGATTTAAGAGACATTTTGTTATACCACCTAAAAATAAAATAAAATCAGCAAGCACAAAATCAAAGAGTTAGTATAAACATTCTATTTGGACAAAGGTCCACTGGGGTTTTAACCCTGTTCAAAAATTTTGGAAAGGCAAATGCTCTCTAGAGAAAAGTGGGTTTGAGCTATTTGTCCTGTGTGGTTTTTTGTTTTGTTTTGTTTTGTTTGTGTGTTTTGTTTTTTTTTTTTTTTTAGCCGGAAAGTTGTCTACATATCCTTTGATTTTAAGGGAATTTCAAGAAAGAATATGCTTCCAACTAGAGGAATAATAGAAGATAATAGAATTGATCCTTGATATTCATAACAGAATTCTCAGTGACTTCTTTAGTTTGCTCGTCCCTTTTTCTTTTTCTTCACATCCTGCCTAGTACAGGCAATTTGGCTTTCTTTTTAGTCATATTTTATCAGGAAAGAGGGCTTTTTTAAAAAGATTTTATTTATTTGTCAGAGAGGGAGAGAGAGAGAGAGCACAAGCAGGGGGAGTGGCAGGCAGAGGGAGAAGCAGTCTCCCCATTGAGCAAGGAGCTTGATGTGGGACTCGATCTGAGGACCCTGGGATCATGACCTGAGCTGAAGGCAGACACTTAACCAACTGAGCCACCCAGGTGACCCACAGGAAAGAGTTTTTATCACCTAATAAGAAACACTGTATGCTTGGGGATGGGTGGGGGCCACAGAGCTGGGTTGAGGTGTGGATGTAGGCTGTACTCTGCACGTATTCATTTTCTGAGAGGCTCTCTGATCTTGATGTGAACCACTATTTGCTACCCTGTGGCTATTCTACCTCTGCCTTGCAACAGCATCTCAACCTTTCCTTAGGTATTTGTCTCCCCCGTGTGTATTTTGGAGAGTTTACCTCAACGCCAATTTCCAGGAGAGGGCTATGAGTGGTGCACATCAATCACCCCATCGTATTTTTTTGGTTCAGAGAGAATGATGGTAATATTCTCACTCTTAAGTTTAGCTGGGAATATAAGACCCCTTCTCTGATTAAGTTGGTATGAGTATGTGAGGATGAGAACTGCTATCACCCCATTGGAAATGCTTAGATCTGCACCGTGGAGCCTGAGCAGGGAGCCATCTAGAGGAAGCAAACAAAAGAAATGGCTGAAACAATGTATACAAACCAGTAAATAATTTTTTTTAGATTTATTTTTTAAAGAAGGGGAAAAAAAAACCACTATGTAAACCCAGGTATCAGTCTTCAGAGCCTGCGCTATTAAGAACAGTGTGGTGATGCTCTTTCAAGGAGTTTGACTATTTTTCTCCTGTCTAGATAGGCAAGAAGACAAACTCTGGAGTCCATCATAGATCCAGCAAAGAAAATTTGGAATTTGAGAAATCACACCTGGTCTTAGTTGGGTCCACATAGTATGTGAGGCATTTACTCAACTCCGCCATCGTGGCTAGAGTGCAAAAAGCAGCTGGGGACACTACGGAAATAAATGGGTTCGGCTGCATTTCAATAAAGCTCTCTTTACAGACATATGAGTTATCAATATAAAAATTTAAATTTCATATATTTCAGAATATTATTCTACTTTTGATTTTTCTCCCCAGCCATTAAAACATGTAGCAAAAAATCATTCTTGGCACAAGGTTCTTACAAAACCAGGCAGTGGGCCAGATTAGGTTCCCTGGCCATCATTTGCTGGTCACTGATCCAGCCAGTCACCTTGGTTTTCAACTAAGAAAAGCATTTCTGTTGTATCTAGTGTTTTGCTGCATACTGAGAAATTTCTTATAGAAACTAGATTTCAGAAATGAACAACCTAGTCCACATGCCTGCAGGACAACAAGACTTTTCAAGAATGCTGCTAATTAATGACATTGTGAGTGGTAAAGAAGAGGAAAGATCACTATTTCATTTTCAGCACATTCTTGAGAACACTGCCAAAGGTGTCCACTTAGGTCAAAGACCATACCCACCAGAGATGACTGTCCATCTTTCCTTTTCGGTTTGCTTTGTTTTCTGTGTGTACATTCAGCTCATTTTCTGGGAATGTGAACTACTGAAATCAATTTAGTGATCAACCATTATTATCCCCTTCTTTACTCTTCCTGCCAACCTACGGCTCTTTGCTTCCTGCAAGGAAGATGTCAGGGCATTTGTATTGTATTGCTATTTACTCTTCAGCTCAATAGTTTTTCAAAGCAGACACATCATTGACATTTAGCAGTATTAATCTCTGCCAGTGCAATATGCCTAATTGGTTTTAATGAAATAAAGAAGGAGAACTTTGTGGGAAAATTGGAAAAAAACTGCAATGAACTGAAATCTCTGCTTTCAGATATTTGCTAAAGTCAATGGCATTGACCAATGGAAAACAGAGTGCCTCTAAGTAGCATTTAGTCCTCTAGAAATTGTCAAGTTGTGTGTTACTGAAAACAGAGATAACAATCATTTCCATTTTGAATTTGTTTATTTGAAAAAGATTCTGAATATTAAGTCCAGACTTAAGATAAACATTCTATTAATAATTTCTCTAATAAAAGCCTCTTATATCAACATAAAGATGACCACTGACTACCAATGAAGGCACACAAAAAATATTCAATCGCCAAAGGAAATCAGACAATGGTCCCAATGAAAATCATGTACATGGCCTATCTTTGCTTTCTTTGTCATGAGATTTGTATTTATAGGGGATTGTTAAGTTTATATTCACCAGGAGTTTTTTTTTATTAAAAATCATCTGATTTTAAAAAAAGTGAAAGTTCAGAGAATAGAAAGTTATGTCCACATAAACCACTTTTATAGGCTTAGTTGGCAGGTGTCTGAAATACGTACAGGACAATAGGACAGATTCTGAATCACCTCAGAAGAAATATGGCTTAGTAACCCAAGCATTGAGTGTAACTGTGGAGAATCTATATTCTAAAGCTGATTTTTCTATTGCCTCAGTGAATCTAATTCCACTCTCTGTGCATTGGGAACAGGCTGCCCTGGGACACATAGCTATACCACCAGAATTGCAGACAAAATAATGCAGATTACCAAGTAATGTTATCTTTCAACACCCCAAGATCCTAACCCCTCAGCCATGCAGACAGTGTAAAGCTGCTGTTGCATTCTAAAAAAGCTTCAGCTAAGTCTGGAATGATGGGCCAGAAAGGTTGAGAACAAATAGTTTGATTCTTTGAGAGATAAAGTAACACATTTTCCTATGCAACTAACCAGAAGAGAAATCCAAATAACAACTCTGTAAATAAAATAGTTTATCTCACAAAACATATTCTTTATTCTAATTTCATTTTATACTTTATGCCTTTTATTTTTCCTCTATAATTTATGCACATTTTTAGGACTCAACTTTATTAGACTGATAGATTCATTGATTCGCTGAGCTTTGAAATTAACTTTTGTACTCATCATGAGAAAAAATTAGTCATACTTTCCTCATGTTTTTCTTCACCACAAAAGAAGATTCTAAAACCTACTCGATACCAAGATGCTGAGTTTTCTTCTTGGCATTCTCAAGACTTGATCTTCACAGAAGAGGTATCTGGGAGTGACTGAGGAGAACTTACAAGGTCCTTTACACATTCGCCTAGAGAGAATAGGACGCTGCTATGGGCAGTCTACAGGTTTTACGGGCAAACTAATAAATCTATGGATTACAGGTTCCCACTTGACTCAAGTGCCCTCTGTCCTGATATTGCTGAAGAGGACCTTTCCTTCAGAGGACTTGGTCACTGCCATTGACTAGTCTGAACCAACTAAATGACTATAATTTGACATGGTTATCCCTTCTGTCCCCCAGTGTAATTCTTCTAAATTCCCATCCCATTATCCTTAGAGTACAAGTTCAATTTCTACTTCTATCCATTACACTCTTGCTGGTGCAGGTATTTCATTATCCTACACACAGGACTAACACTTCACCAAGAAGTGCCCTAGAAAATCCACAAAAGCTTACACCACAAAAATTGGTCAGTTCTGCTATTCCTTAGCCCAGGTCAACATGTTAGTAAAACCAGCAGCTGTGATGGAATTCTAACTTTAGAGTACTGGAATATGGAATAAGAATAAAAATAAGAATATGACATCAAATTGGTCATTTGACTTTTGAAAATCATCTAGAAACAGTTTACACAATTGCAGTCACTATATCATACCTAATTATAATACTCCTTTGTATGTATATACTTTATAATTAAAATTTTTTTTACATATATTATCTTATTTGATTTCTGCATCTGTTTCTATTGCATTTGTTCCTTTAGGAGAGATGTCTTCAAACACTATAAAGGTTTTAATCATGTGGTAAAAATATGCTAAGAATCTCTAATGAAATCTATTGTGAGTGTGAATATAAATGCATTTGACAATTGCAAAATCAGTTGGTACACTAAAATATAGTTTACATTCCTCAGGCTTTTTTGCATCTTAGAATTTTTAATCTCCCAAGAGTATCATTCTTTTGTAAAAAGGGTCAGAATGTTCATGCCAACAACACTTAAATCTACACCTCAATGCTTAAACTAAAAATAAATATGCATTTTGAGAGGAATAAAATGATCGTTAAATGTTTAGTATAAATATCCAAAAATGACTCATTTTGTTCACTTAAGAATCTGATTACTCATGTACTGTCAATTCCAGAATATTTTATGAACATTTGGGCTGTTTTGAATTAAAATAAAATTGCTGGAAATTGAAGGGGCTTTGGAGATTATTTCAAACCCACCACTCATTTAGCAGGAAGGGAAACAGTGAGATGAGGTGACTTACCCGAAGTTACATGGTCATCAAGTGATGAGCTGAAATTTGAACACAGATCTTATTCACTCACAAAACCCCAGTCAGCAACTATGGCAAAATTTTCACATGGAGTTTAACATAATAACCCAATATGTGTCACATGACAAATTCTTTTTCTAGAACAACAACAAAAAGGTTAAGCCATCTCCATGGTGTTTACCTAGTTGCTGGTTGGATGTTGCATCTAGACCTTAAAGGTCCACCTTCCTGCTTTGCTCTTCTCTGACTGCTTCAGAAATCTGGGAAATATAAGCATCCTCTATGAATTATCCATTTTACCTTATTAATAGACTGTTCACTGTAGAAGTAATTAAGTTTTGAAACTTTTTACCAAGCAGACACTACGGAAAATATAAAGCTACATAAGACAAGGGTTCTGCAAAAACTTATTAATCCAGAACATAAGGGGTTCCGTGACAATGACTCAGATAGATGTTCCAAGGGCAGAGGGAGCTGGGGAGAGATCCCCTCTCCTTCTTTTCTCTCTTTAACCTCCAAGTACCTCCACTACATTAACATAAATAAAAAGTAGAAAAGTACTGATGTTTATTCATTAGCTCCTACTTTCCTCAGATAGAAAGATGAACTGACAAATACCTTTCACTTGGAAAACAAGAACAAAAGGCAACCTGGGCATCGTATTGCACAAACACCGTATCTCATTTTCTATGAATGAGGCTGGGACTCATTTGTAGCTTCTGAATTGCAACATTTCTCACTTTGCCTTGACATGTTGAACCAGTGTAACGTAGGCTCTTGAGTTTCTGACCCAGGCTTTCTATCCAGCAAATTCAGTCTTCCAGTGTGGGCCAGGACACCTGTGCTGGCTCCCATTGGCTCGTTTGGCTGCACCACAGCTTACTCTTACAAAAAAATTTGTTTTCTATTGTCACCTGGGATCCCACTATGTCCCACTATAGTGTCACCCTCTATTCTACCTGCCTGAACCTCACTACAAAATTAGATGTCCTCTTTATACCATGTTTGTCTTTAATCATGTGTAGGCTTATTGTGCTTTTCGGCGATTGTCCATGGGACCGTGTGAATAACCACAAGGGGCAGCCTCTCACAGAACACACCTGTTTTACATAGGATTTCCCTGGAAGTAGAGTCAGAGATAAGGGGTTGGGTACAGGTTTATTTGATAGATGATCTTATGAAGCAGGAGAAAAGGAAGACGTAGACTTGACGTGGAAGAAAGAAAACCCTAGATAAGGATGTGTGTTGAGATTACTACCAAGAGACAGGTTGGCTTGACTTTCTGAAACCTTCTAAGAAGCATAAAAATATTGCCATCCAGAATTGTTCACTTAAAAGATGGCAGAGTAGATTAGTTAGGTTCTTGTGGTGCCAAGGAATTCCCCAAGTCAAAAATGGAAAGACATCTGACCAGCTTTACATGGGTCAGTGTTAGGTGAATCTGAACTTATAGAAAACCATCTACCATAGTTACAGCTAAAATCGGGGCTGGCCAAGGGACTGTGAGGCAGGCCACAGAGCTGTTGCTGCATCATCTTTCCTGGGCCCAGTTTTCCTTCCTGCCCAGTGGATCTTATTGCCAAAGGGCCCACTATACCTAACATATAAGCCCACTTGTGATATGACACCAGGCAAACCTAACACGTACTTAACTACTTTTACAAATATGGTTAAACTAACAGGTGATGGTAAGTTCTAGAGATTCCACCAAATGTCTGTAAGAATAATTCAAAAATGTTTTTAAAGAAGAGAAATAATGGTTATTTATTTTTAACTCTGTAAAAACCACAAATCAAGCATGAATAAACCATATGAGAATGGTAGGAAATAGCACACATTCTATCTTAGGCAGTTAGTCAACAGAACGGTCAATGCGTTTGCTGTATCTCAAACAACGGAAGCCATAGGTGACAGAGAGGAAAATATAATTTGTCATAAATTCAAATACAGAACAGTAGCACGAAGACCAAATTTTTAAATTTTTCTGAATTGGAGGACGGTTGATTTGAAGAAGAAATCTAGTTAATTCAAAAAGATTCCATGAAGGAATTAAATCTTTAATTGTTAGAGAAAAACGGTATTGTCAGAAAAAAAGGGCTTGTTAGTTTATACGTTTAATTTTAAAAGAGACAAAAACACCACAGCACTAAATAGCTATTATTATTACCATCTGTAATTAAGACCACTGTGCTTCAGAAAAGGAAAGTGATGCACACAAGGTAACCAAATCAGTGTGGCGGAGATGTCTAAGTCCAGGTTTGCCAGGTTGTAAAGCCAATCAATGTTCCCTCCACTACCACACACAGCAACTCAAGCCTTCCAGTGGTTACACTTGTTACAGTGTGTTCTATGACTACAAAAAACACTAGGTTTTAAAAAAATATCCAATTGAAATAGTTTGAATTAATATTTTATAAATGAAGTTCAAAGTTTTTACCTTTGTATATAGTAACTATAAAGGCAGGAATTTAATTATGTCCTGGTGATACATAAATTTTCCTTGTTAAACCAACATGGGATAAAATTTTAAAGACATAAAAAAAATGAGGGGTACCTGGCTGGCTCAGTCAGTAGAACACATGATTCTTGGAATTGGGGCTGTGAGTTCGAGCCCCATGTTGGATATAGAGATTACTTAAAAATAAAATCTTTTTAAATAAATAAATAAAGACATAAAAGTGAGTTATGTATGAATTGGACATTTAAATATTCTAAAAATATATGAAACCTTGCTTTTAGACAATAGGCTTGAGCAATGGAAACTTGGTCAAGGCCCACAGCAGCCCCCTGGCTGAATACAGACAGGCCCATGAGGCCACCCACCTCAAAATATCCACAGGCCCTAACTAACAAATGGGCTACTTCCAACCAGGCACAGTTACCAAAAAAGGGAAAATGCCATATCTGGCCCTACCTTCTTATCTTCCCCCTTTAAAAACAGCCCCCACCCACTGCCTCATTGCAGTCTCTCCTCTGCTGTTCTGCCCACCACTCCCTTGCAGTATCCAATAAATTTCTGTCTCTTTTCTTCTGCCTTGGATGAATCTTTTCCACGGGCTTCCACGTGATCCTCGCCCCACATTTGGGGACTCCTATCTGATCATCAAGAGAGATGCCACACTTTGTATATTGATAATAATTTTAATAATTTCAGTCATAATGTCTGAGATAACTTGAAATAAAATTATAATATTTGTAATATATATTGTGTCTGGCACAGTTTCTATGTGCTCTTATAATACTAGGAAGGAATATTTTCAAGATGAGGTTCCTGTCAAAGTGGTCAATATGCTTTGAATGAAAAGAAAAACTTGGGGATACTCTACAAAATAGATAAAGTGGAAAAGGAAATAAAACAAGAGAGCTATGGTAATCTGTCAAAAAAATGTTTCTGCCAACATTCTGAATACTAAGAGTGTAAAACAGTTAATGGTGGAAAGAAAAGAAATTATAAGTCCTATGATGGTAAGTTAAAGATCTAGGATTGATGACTAGAAGAAAAATAAATTCTGAGAAAAGAACTGAGTTATCAGAAATATAGACAGAAATCTATGATTAGTTCAATGTCTGCTAGCAAAAGAGGTAGACTTGTTTATGTCACTACTTTAGATTTGCTGAATAACATACCAGCACTCCACATACATTTAATTAAATAAATTGGATAAATATTACAAAAAAAAAAAAAAAAAAGACTGAACATCCCAACTTGGACAAGCAGGGATTCAGATGTGTCTGAACATTTCCCCTGAACCAGTAATTGAGACAAAAGAAGCCAATTTGCATGATTGATTTTAGCAATAGGCAGAAAATGGTTTTATTCAAGTGGAGAGTGGAGGAAAAGATAGTAGCCTGCCAATGTTCAATACCTTCTCCTCTTACTGACCCTGTTGATTTGTGTCTGAACCAGAGACACAGCTGAAGGAAAGCAAGCTTTTCTCCCCAAGGGAAACTGAGAATCAGGGACACAGATTAGACAAGGGGGCTCCTCTATAAAGAACACATTTGGCTTTGATTCCAGGGCATGTACTCACAAGGATGAAGCTTTGAAGTGTGTTAGGATTAGTTGTGATTCCAAGTAACAGGAAACTAGACAAATAAGAGATCAAAGAAATTCCTATCACACTAAAATAAACGTAAAAAGGTAGGCAGTTGTTAGTGGCCTTCCAACCGCTCTGTGATGCCATCCATGACCCAGGAACTTCATGTTTTGCTTCACCATCCTCAATGTATAGCTCTCCATCTGCATGCTTGTTGCCTCATGGTCACAGGGAGAATGCTGCATCACACATCACATCCATGTTCAGTCTCAATCCATCATTTTACCAAGAAAGAAAAAAACATCCCAGGAACCCCTTACCTACCACCATCACCACCAGATGGGTTTCCTCCATTTGGGCACAGGCTCATATCAAGCTGCAAGAAAGGTTTTCCACCCTCTGTCATAGAAAGAGACAAAAGATAAGCTTTCAATTACATCAGTTTATGACTTAATAAATATTTTTTATTGACTGTATGGCAGGATTAGGATGTTTGAATTGCTCTAATATTGAAAGTTTGCTGTTTATTTTCACAGTCGTACTAAGGGAATAAAATGGGAATGCTTTCCTCTCTTCCTGAAGTTTAATTTTGAAGCTCTCAAAGAAAGTCAGTCATTTTCAATTGCTAATGATTCAGATCTGGGTTTGATGAACCTTCAAGACGATCATGAAAGAACAAGATGACTATTGAGTTTGAGAAGAAATGAAACGTGAGAGTTCCTCTGAAGGAGACTAGAAAGGAGAAAGATTTCTCTAAAAGCAAATGGAGTGCAGAGAAGTAAGGGGGGAGAAAAGGTTTGAAATGAGACCTAGAAATGGATCACAGGAAAGTTTCCAAGAAGGGAAGGGCCTATGTTGGGGAAATAATGGGCAGATGTAAAAATAATGGTGAACATAAAACAGGACCTATAGTTCTCATAGGTCATCTGGAAACTGACTCACCCAGAGACTGTCCAACTTTCATTTAGGAAATCATTTCGTAGGGTTATTACTAATCAAATAAAAAATATCAAAGTGAAAATAAAAACGTGTTAAAGGAAACGCAAGTCAATGTAAAAAAAAAAAAAATCCAGTAAGAAGCTGAAGAGGCTCTGAATAAGAGGATAGAGGGTTCTCTGAAGGAGGAATAATTATCACAAAATGTCCAGAGTGGAAAACAGAGGAAATTGAGTTTTCTAAATTGTAATGAATTACATTGTTTGATACGGAATTAAGATAAAGGAAACAGCACTAAAACAAAGAAAAATAATGAACTTGGATAATTACCTCTTATTTGAGGTTTTCAGTGAAAAAGCACAACTCCATTCTCTAGAGTTAATATTTCTATTCTGGGGGCGCCTGGGTGGCTCAGTCGTTAAGCGTCTGCCTCCGGCTCAGGTCACAATCCCAGGGTCCTGGGATCGAGCCCCGCATCGGGCTCCCTGCTCCTCAGGGAAGCCTGCTTCTCCCTCTCCCACTCCCCCTGCTTGTGTTCCCTCTCTCGCTGTATCTCCGTCAAATAAATAAAATCTTAAAAAAAAAAAAAAAAAAAAAAAAAAAATATTTCTATTCTGTTCTAATTAGGGTTAAAATGGTTCTCTGGAATTCACAATATATTTATACAGACTATGAAATTTCAAGATTTTCAGGTACTGAGTTTCTCTTTATCCCTTTTACTTTTAAAAATTCTCACTATGTTTTCCTTTAGTCTTGCATATAAAATAAATTGTATTTATGCTAAAACCTGAGTAGCAAGATTGCCCTTTCTTTTAAATAATATTTTCACCTATAGACATTTCAAATACATGATTTTGTAAGCATCTGAAATCTTTAAGTCATTTTTTCATTTTCAACCTCCACTTCTACTTGCCCTTTAAGATTGTCATGATTCATCTGAGAATGTTCCCATGCCCAAAGTCTGAACCTCCTTGTTTCTTTCAGCCTTAGCTCTCATTATCCCATTGAAGAGTTTTGAGTGGAGGCAAGGTGTTACTGGGCCCTAAAATTTTCTCTAAGATTGGTGGTTATTTTTTCTTATTTATAAGGCAAATTATTATATCTTCCTCCATTACATCTGTTTTTTAGGCAAATATTGGAAGAAAACAACTGCCTTTTTTCTTAATTCTCTACTCTTATAGATCTCACCGTATCGTTGAGTCTGTTACTTCCATTTTTACACATTTTATTTAGCGCTCAACCTGCTGTTTCCTGTTTTCCAATGCTGATGCTCAGTACCAGAAAACAGAAAAAGAGCGGCCAGACGACAGGAATAGCATATATGTGCATGTGTACACACACATGCACATATACACACACATACCAGGAACAATTGAAAGAAGACAATGTTAACAATAAAACTGGAAAAGTCACACAGAAGGAAAATGAAATTTGCATCATCTAGTCCATCTGCTGGCCATTCATTAATATCCAGATTTTCTGAACATTTCTAGTAATGGAGATGACAGTATTTTCTTTATTTTTGACCCTTTAAAATTTTTCTACTTGCCCACCAATATATAGAACCTAATATTTCTATACAGAAATTATTTCCTCACTCTCAATTGTAAAACCTCTTTACTTCCCTAAAAACTCTTCCATTATCAATACCATTAAAGTGTTCAGTTTCAAAGGATTGAAACAATACTCATTTATTTCAACCTCTTTTCCCTCAGATATTTCTTGTGTCTATGCATTTCTCTTTTTATTCCTGCCATCATATATTTGGTTTCCCTCCTAAACGCTCTATTATTGAACTATAGCTAAAACTGGTGGACTGTAGTCAACTTCTTCCACTATTGATTTATATACCACAATCAATTCATTCATTTTGGCTCTTACATTGACTTCAATTTACCTTTCAAACTAAACTGAATCTCCTAATCATGGACACTAAGTTGATTGCACCCTCGCTTCCCTCAGATATTCCTTTGTATTTACATAGTTTCTATACCATAACTAATTTTTTTCCTACATGCACCCTAGAAGGGGCATCACAAATTCTGAAACAAATAAATCAAATTCTGACTCTCTACTTAGGTACAGAAGATTACCCTTCCACTTCTCCATTAAATTTTCTTATCTACTTTCACAAAGTCACGTCTTTCATAAAGCTTTCTCAAATGAATGCTAATTCCTTGGGCTAATAAACTCTCTAATAAACTGTATTATTATTATAGTGACCAGAATAATTGGTTGTTATATACTGGAGCTAAAGACAACACTTATGCAGAGTGAAGGCTTATCTTACCATGAATTGTGATTCTTTTTACATTTTTATCCACAAAACCATTTGGTTACATGAGAAATGCGAATTACAGCCTTTGAATGTGTGCTCATATATCTGTGCACATGTTTAAGTTTCAGAAATCTTGCATTTCACATCAGGAGGCCAGACTCAACAGATGCTTCCATATGCTAATACCTCTCTTTAAGGCAGAAGGTGTTAATTAAACAAATAATTCATATTAAGAATGCTTATAATTTAAAAAATGACAATGAATTAATCTGTTGTGCTCTCTGTGTGATGGCTGCTAGCCAGGATGAGGCCTTTAGTCACAACATACATGCTGATACTTTCAGTGTCATATGTCTAAATGTGTACAAGTAGAACAGTCAATACATTTTTAACTACTCCCTCTCCATGACAGGCTGCAAATTTGCCACAGAAGTAAACCTCATGAGAATTTATAGGAGATGTTTATAAGAGGCATAATAGAGGACTACACTAGTCCCAGTTAAGCCCAGGTAGTATTGACCTAGATCCTTCAACATGTGTTATAGCAGCAAAACCCATCGGCCTTTAAGACTTATTGGAGGTGGGGGGCGCCTGGGTGGCTCAGTTGGTTAAGCGACTGCCTTCGGCTCAGGTCATGATCCTGGAGTCCCGGCATCGAGTCCCACATCGGGCTCCCTGCTCAGCAGGGAGTCTGCTTCTCCCTCTGACCCTCCTCCCTCTCATGCTCTCTGTCTCTCATTGTCTCTCTCGCAAATAAATAAAATCTTAAAAAAAACAAACAAACAAAAAAAGACTTATTGGAGGTGGGCAGGGAAAGAGAGATGCTTCAAAACCTACTCTGGGGCCCAGTGAGATCTTTGAATAAAAGGATCAACTTTCTTGTTGAAACACTCCTACCACTCCGTTTCAAGTGTCCTGGCCACACTCAAACTCAGATTAGGATTTCCAGGAAATAAAGCTGTTGCAAAAGTGGGAAAGAATGAGCTATGATTTTAGAAAATCAAATTTGGATTTTAGGAAAGTAAAGTTGAAGACATCAAGAAACAGTGCAATTTTTCATAAGCAAGCATAGAATCAAAAATGGCAGATCTGCAGAAACAGTGCAGGAAAGAGGCTTTAGTGGATAGCAAATGGAGGAGATTCCCTGGGGTAAGAGGTGAATAGAGAGAATGCTTTTTTAGGATTTCCTGTGACCCAGTTCATAAGCAGGGTGAAGGGTATGGAGGTGGAAGTGATGAGAGTGACTAAGCTTTGCTTTAGCTCAGACCCTTCTCCTGTCAATACAGAAGTCAAATATTCCATTTTTCCAGTCTCCTTCCATGGACCTATCGATTCCAGTCTTCAAACTGACTCTAGAATCATTTTTCTTAAAAAATAACTGCATTGTTATTTTTCTTCATAAATCACCTTTTGATACTTCCTTATTGCTAGCAAGAATAAGTCAATCTCTCTTAATTTTGTATTTATGGGTATTCAAATTTGGTCCCAAAGAACATAGGCTCTGGTGAGAGACTACCAGTGCTCAAATACAGACTCAAAAGCAGAGTCTAAATATGTGACCTTGAAACTCATCTCAAAGTGTTTCGTAATACTGTGAAGATTAAATGAGCTAACATTTATAGCATTTTTAGCAATTCCTGACGCAAAATATTCACCAAGAAAAGTTAGCCATATACTTTGGACCTCTAAACCATCCATGTACTCTTCCTATTGAACCTTCTAGGCCTCATGATTTCTGTGAGGTAGAGCTAGCCTGTGAGGTAGAGATCATGGCTTTTTCATTTTCTATTCCCATCCCCTGACCCAATTTCTTTCATATAGTCATATTTAAGAATATGCATTGAAAAGAATTTAAAAAATAAAGAAGGTTCAAAACCATGCAGTTAGATAAATTCAGAACTGATGCAGCTGAATTAATCTGTCAGCCCGTAGGAATGCCTCTATTGATAACACCACATGTTTCTGAACTGAGTCTATCGTCATCAAAATTGCGATCCAAACACAAAGAGGAAGAACAGTTACAACGCCAGATGGTGGAATTAATGTGAATAAAGTATATTATAAACGAGAATAACCGGCTCAAGACGAAACAAAATCAATGTAATACGGTTATACTGATATGCAATGTACCTGCATTTAAGAATTTTTAAAAAATATACCCGAGAGAGATTTAGCTTCAAATAAATTAATGGAAAAAATTATGGGAATTTTAGTTGACCACAAACAATAAATGAAGGTCTCTTGTTTGATCTCATTACAGAAAGACCTTATAGACACAATAAAGTCCTTACAACAAGGAGGCAAATATCCATTATATAAATAATTGATCTCTAGTCTACAGAATCATCTTGGAAACAAATGGCAAACTGAAATGAGTTTAGATTTAAATCTTTTAAGAATTTGGAGCCTACTGTAACAGCAGCAAAAGATTTTTTTTCTCTGAGCAGACTCTTTATATTTTTATAGGGTATTATTATTATTATTGTTATTGTTATTGATATGGCAGTTTGAATGGTAGTATTTGGGATATCAATTTTTTACATTAATTTTACTATACACCAAAAATGGATGATTTTTTATTTCTCTTGGGTTATACCTCAGTGTAATAGGTTTTCCATAGCAACTTTCCTTTACTCCAATGGCAATATTATTTATTTTCCTAGAAACAATTTAAGACTAAAAAATTTTCAACTTATAAATGCAGACTGCTTTCCTTGACTATCACACTACACAAAAATTTAGAAAGCATGAGGTTCAAAGTTTTAAAATGGCTACTGAACCAAAATTAAGCTGTTATTTTCTTAGGAGGTATTTGCACATATAATCAAGGATGAAATCTAATTACATATTCTAAATGAGCTATACTGATAATATTCCATTATTAAATCAGTATTCTGAGTTTATTGGAGTTGTTCATTCAACCATCTGTTGTGAAAATAAAAACAAAAGAGAACAATGCTTCATTTGTGATTCTTAACTGTTTGTTTAATCTACATATCTTTTGTACCCTTTGGTACTTGCACTCTTTGATCTAACTTTTTCATTCTATAACACTACATTACCTATCAGAATAACCCTTGGATTAGACCATGAATGAGCTTCATTTACTGCAGTATATCCAGGTCTAGTGTAATTACAGGCACAAAACACGGGTGAGTATTTATTGACTGCGTAAGGAAAAGGAAGTAATGAAGAATATCTTCTATTAGTCTCTCCAAATTTACTCCCCACTCATTTCTACCCTGCTTTTCACGTGGTCCCCTCTGGCTATGGGATCAGTCAATGGTGATCTCTGGGGAGTGATTTGGGGAAGGAAAGGGAGCTATTTCAGGAAAGTCATTCCCCTGTTTCTCTCCAGGGAGTTTGCCTCTGGCTGGCTACATTCCCTTGACTTGTCCTTACAAAGGATGGGCTCTACACAACTTTCTTTCCTTGGTGCTCTGACTTTTTGGACTAGGAATTAATGGTCTAAATCTGATGGTGTGTGCCATTTATATCAGTAATATCGAGTCCATTTTCTCTTAGAGATATAGTTATGCAGAAAATTGAAAACCTAACTAAGAATAATATAATCCTTGTTTTGGAAAAAAGACATATATTATGTTAGGTCTTCTTATATGCAAATGTAACACAATGTACACACTGGGATAAAATTTGATTGACACTGAAATTGTCTATGTGAGATGCTTTATACAGGGAATTTGTTGTATATATGTATCCCCTAGGAATAAAGGTAAGCATTGGCAGGAAATAGCTGATCTGGGATTTTGGATTTTGTCCATCTTCCTTTCTCAATAACACAACTAACATCTGGTAAAATCTGGCAGAAATGAAGTGAATATATGCACAGGGGACAATTGATATCGGCTGTGGGGGAGGAACAAGCTAACAAAGAAACGTCAAACAGCAAGAACAGATGTACTTCCCATTGGCAAAATCCCAAATGGAGAAAGCAAACTCCCTGCACTGGGAGATGTTCTGGTTTGGTCCCCCTAGTTAGGGAGAAACTAGGAGTGATAGAAAAACGAATGAAAGACTGGTAAGAGAAGTCTAAACATGATGTAATGAAAAAACATTCAATTGGTCTTATCAGACATGGTCTTATATATTCCAGGTTTATCCTACTTTTCAGTTGGGCTTGAATAACTTACAGATTATGACTCTAAATCAAAAGTTGTTATGCTTTTCTGTAAAGGGACAGACTGTAAAAATATTAGGCTTTGTGAGCCAAGAGGTCAAATCAAGGATACTATCGAGGTACTTATGAGAGAAAATTTCCACAGATTTTCAATTGATTAAATTCAAAATATCCTACTAATAACAACAATAACTGAGTAAAAATTTTGTAATAGAACTCATTTAATGGAAAGAATGGAATTCTTTTTTAGGAAGGGGAAACATTTTGATTAATTGGGATTCAAAGTTAATTCTCTATCATCATGGTAGAAACATGGTCTTATTCTCCTAAGTCTTTCCTTGCCTCTCTGAAACTTCACCCTGGGGCTAACACCAAAATGTGTTACCTGCATCTCTCTTGTTTGCACTTCCAGACTGCCCTCATGGTGTTGGGTAACTTTTCAAGTGGGCAAGCAGGTGAAAGCACAGGTTCTGTGTTAAGACTCAGTTTCAATTACAGCTAGACTACTCATAGGCTCTATTATCTTAGACTACTATCTAACCTCTCAAAGTTTCGATTTCCTTATCTAAAAATTATAGTACCTACTCTATAGATTTGTTGTTAAATGAACCAACTAATGCAAATATTTAGAACAGTGCATAGCATATTACAAAGCAGTCAATATAAATGTTACTCTTCTGATATTTTTCAACAGTATAAAAATGTAAAAGCATTCTTAGCTCAAAATGCATACAAAAACAGCCATAGGGCCAGATTCAGCCCACAGGCTAGAGCTTGTGGACTCCCGCTTCAAGTGATATTTAACACCATCTGTCTTACTCCCTGCTTGTTAGACATAGAGACCTGTTTAACTTTCATCCTCCCAGTGCAATTGAAATTCAACAGCAAGATATAAGTAATACTTCCCCCAACCACATGGAGGTTGGATCAGTTTTTTTCATCAGAATAATTTTAATCTAAATTCTGTTCACAGACTTTGAAATAAAAAACTCTGTTTTTTTCTACTGTTATCCATTGTCGTTCACTATACATAACCACCCTTCATACCTTTCCTATCACTCTCTTCCCCCTATTAGTCCATACATCTAACTCCCTGGTTTATTTTCCTATCTTAATGTGAACCCTCTTTCCCACAGTAAATAAATTCCAGAAAACCAATAACCATACCTTCTTTCTACTAGTAAGCCCACTGCCATTTCCAGATCATCGCATCACACTGTTCCCCAAAAATTATTCCTTCTTTAATGTTCTTACAATCAACCTATTCCACTCTCTTTTGAACTCCCACACATTCATTACTGACTTTGATACCCAGTTTACCAAACTGTTCACCACTCCAGTACTGCGGATTTCTGGAAGGCCTTTAGTTTCCTTGCATCTGACTCATGTAACAAACCTACCCCACAGATCCTTTACCTCTTAAATGTTAATTGTCCTTCCCTCCATTCAACTTTATCCCTTGACTTATGACCAATCCAACTCTGAAACATACTCCAATTTCACAACATTGCATTATTCCTTATTAAGAATATTTATTCAGGGGCACCTGGGTGGCTCAGATGGTTAAGCATCTGCCTTCGGCTCCAGTCATGATCCCGGGTCCTGGGATCGAGCCCCGCATCCGGCTCCCTGCTCAGCAGGGAGCCTGCTTCTCCCTCTCCCTCTGCCTGCTGCTTCCCCTGCTTATATTCTCTCTCTCTGTCAAGAATAAATAAAATCTTTAAAAAGAAAAAAAAAGAATATTTATTCAGTGATACAACAAAGTGATTCAGAGCATTATGTAAACCCATTACTAGGGTTACACTAATCTGGAGGAAGTTATACCTATGCAGACTTGAGAAACATGAGTAAAAGTTACTCAGAAACATACGTAACTGCTGAATCAAGACAGAAAGGCCAGTAAAACTGAGTCATAGAAGTTGTATGTATACAGGAGGTAGTAAATGCTGTGAGATTTGGTTTGAGATGATGGCAGAGAACAAAGTTGATTAGATTTCAAAAATGTCCAGTTATGTTCCTGAAAGGTCATTTGGCTTCAGTGTGAATTGGAGAGCAGGAGTTGGGAAAACAAAAAGATATTTCAGTAGAAAAAGGGAAAGAATGCAGTAGCTTAGACTCAAGGCAGAAAGTGGTGGGGGAATTTATGGTAGTGGGAATAAGAGTAGTGGAGAGATCTGAGAAAATATTTATAAGGAAAAATCATGGCGGTAGGTAATTCAGTGGATGTGAACAGTGAAGAGGAATGAGATATAAGCCTGACACGCAGATTTATGGCTTGAGCTAAGAGGTAAATAAATAATGGTACCATGTGTTGGAGGTATGGCACAATAAAAGGGGAGCATCTATGGGAGGAAAAGAGCAACTGGTCACAGTTTTAAAGTCAGTATTAGAAACTAAAATAAAGAACTTAGAAGGATAGGCTGGGGAAATATATTAGATGGTCTTCAGGATATAGATGATAGTTGAAACAAATATGAGGCTCATGTCAGACATCATCCTAAATCCTGTTTCTATTCTCTCTGTTTTTCATATTCAATTGATCATTAAGTCCAATCAACTCTATTCCCTAAATATTTATTTTATCCATCCTCTTACTTTCATCAGACTTCAGATGCACTGGTCTGGGCATCTGTCAGACCTCTACCAGGCTATCAGAATCACACCTCACTCCTCGGACTCACACCTGTTCAATCTACCTATCGATACTGCCATCAGAGAGATCAACCACACAAGTAAATTAGCCGTATCCCTCACCTGCTCACAATTCTTCAATTGCCTCCATTTCCATGAAAGGTGAAATTTATATTCCTTGTACAGCATGTACTGCCCTATATGATCTAGACCTCAGTACTTACCCAAACATTCCAAGCTCCTTCAGGCCTGGAATTGTGTCTGTTATCCATGTTGCCTCTTCTGCCTGGAGGACATCTTCCCAATCTTTAAGCCTCGGCAAGAAAAAACATTTTCTGGTTAAACAAAGGGGTTTCTTTTGTGATCCCACTGACCTTCGCACTTCTCCTTGTTGGTGCCTATGTATGCTTTTCAGTCCATCCACTATGCAATAAATAATTTGAAGGCAAAGTCTGTATCTTTGCATTTTTGGATCTATAATGCCTAGTATAGGCTGTGAGTAAGCATTCAAAAAATTGGTTTTAAATGAATGGAAACTCACATTTTAGCATGGATATCTTTTTTTTTAATTGCACATCAATATCTAATCTCATAGCAAGTTATATTGTGAACCCATTTTTTTGAAAATTATCATAATTTCTATGTGAAGTTTTATTTATAAGAGTTAAAACATAATGACCTAATTTATTTTAAGTTTGTGAATTCCGTAAGACCTTTCTAACTTTAGATGGGCTACCTTTAAATGACATATTCTCTACTGAGGTGGAATATTGTATACTTTCTCTAAATTGCTGAAATATGTAGTACCTAAGAAGAGGAAGTGGTATACAAGGAAAATGCCACATAGGAACACAATATGGAGAGATTTCAAAAGAAAATCACAGTTGGGTATACATAATATCTTATATTATACTGGTGTGAATGGATTTCACAGTCTACTTTCTAATTATATCGTGTACTTCTCTAATGGCTCTGCCCCCAGAGGGCCTCCTGGGAATCACCTGGCAGATTTTATTTGGCCCTGAGTGAATTTTAATGTAGTGAAAAGGTAGTGAATTGACAGTGCTACCTATCTTGGAGATAAGAGAGAGAATGAGAATAAAACATTCTCCTCTAATGGACATTGGACACACTCTTGACTTGTCACCCTTGCAAGTAAGTAATTCAATCTCCCATCTCTCAGTCTTCATCAGCAGCATGTATTTTCAAATTGGACTGGTTTAAAGAGATGCTTGGCACACCAAAAGAGCTTTTATGGGTCCTCTCCTGAATTTTTAGGGAGAATATATTACAGAGATACATATGTGTTGGAATCATTCTTTCATGAGAAAAGGCTGTTTGAACTTTGATCTTTATATTAAGAGAAACTGTTATTAAAATGAATTTGCAACTCAGTTTAATCTCAGAAGGAGACAGTTGAGTCATATGAAATTGCTGATTGTTGACAATTTTTGAACTATGAAATGGCAACTTCATATGGTTCAATCTAAATGTTTCTAGAGAAAATTTACAGTAATAGCAATCTTATTAGTTTGTCTGGCCTAACACCTTATATTAAAAATACTCTTTAAGTTTCATATTACTAAAACAGCATAGAAAACCAAGTACATATCCCAACTGGAAACAACTTTGATGTTTGTGAGGAGTATCAACTATTTCTAAACTATTCAAATATATCTTAAAGATAAATCATCCTCCCTCAACTAAAAAGTGTGATTAATATGTTTTGTTGAATCTTAAATACTGTATTCTTGGACTTCAATATATTTAAGTGGCAAATACCATGAACTGTTACAAACATAGGAGAGTTATTCTATGTTTCAGGGAAATTTCTTCTTCCAGCATTTGGATAAACAGCATGAGTGAAAATAAAATCATCATGCTTGGCAACTTATCTGAATCTCATAGGTAAGATGAACTAAAAAGGAGATAAAATAATTTCTCTTTTCTTGGTGGTTATTTCAAAAGAAAGCAAAGGTCAATTTCAGTCAGCGGGCCACTTACAATCCTCTGTTTCCACTGAGTCACTTTAAATACTGCAAGTTAGAAGATCTTTTCAGTGAATAAAAATATTAGAATGAAATCTTCCTAAATCTAATTTGTTAGAATCCTCTATCAAAATATTATTGTGATTTGTCAATTTTGTTAGCTCTGTAACTGTCTATGAAGCAGTGAGGATAGTTGTACAGAGAAAACTGGCATAGACATTTTCAAAGAACGAAGATCTGAAAGAGAATTGGATTCTTCCCTGTTTCTGCCATAGAAGATTCAAATTATTATCTGTATTCATTGACACAATTACACATGTATTTTCTCTTGTAATAACAAGATGGGAGGACTTCAGACTAATTGTAGGGTGAGCAAATTTCACTCTCTTTTCAAATAATTAGTAGCATCAAGAGCACATGAGTTCTCACGGGAGAAGTTTCATGTATGCATTGTTTTGAGAACTGTATCAGCCCATCCAACAACGGCAGATTGCTGACCCCATGACACAGGGCCCATTTCTAAGTCATCAGCAATCTTTCCTCCGAGTCCTGAACAAAGGCACAGCTCCAAATAATAACCACGTGTAGACCATAAGGGAAGAGAGAGAAAAAAAAAATGTAAAAGTAAATCCTAAAATCAAAGGTTCCTAGTGCTTCCGTTTCACTGATTAGGTGGGATTTGGGTAAGGTAGTTTAGGGTTGTTTTTTCCTCCCTGCCTTTCCAGTTCTACAATCACAATGGCCCTCTAGTGGGATGCTAAATTAAGAGGCATTTTGTTTGTATTGTTAGCAGCTAGATGGAAACAGTCACAGAGAAATGTTTTATTACGGTGAGGAAAGGACTCCTTTAATAAGACTCTTAGGAGACTGAGTTTTAATGACGCTTAACACCATGTTTGAAACCACACACCACATCTACATGTTATTTCTTGTTAAATGCTGGTTATTAAACAGCAGGCTGGCTCCAGATTGCCTTCAGAGGGTAGTTAGGATTGGCTGATACATCTCTGACAATTTGAATAGTAGATGGAGTGACAAGTGCTGTTTGCATTTAAAGGATTTTACATTTTAACATCTGCACAGAGCAACAGTATATATTATTACCCGGTGTACTTCTGCACAATATGTTGAAGGGTTAAAGCCAATTAAGCACAATTGTAAGTTTCAATTTCTTTGAAAATTCTGTGCCCTCATCCAAACTTAACATGCTTAAGCTGGAATGATTTCCCTCACTACTTAACCCAGGGATCTCGGCAGCGAATTGCTGTTCAAAACTGCAGAGCAGAGAACAAGTAAGGGAAATGAAGAACAGAATGTGCCCCAAGGAAAGATGTAAGCAATAAAGCAATATGTGTTTATAACTAGGTTTTTTTAACCATTTAAAGGCTTAGCATTTTAAAATTCAACAGGAAACAGAACACTGTTTTGTAGTACCTGTACTTTTCCCACTGTTAATCTCACAGCTCTCTTGCTCCAGTCTTTTCCCACACCAAGGAGAACCAGTTATCATGTGGGTCAGGGACACTGTTTGATGCCAAGGAACCAAGGTATGCAGTTTTCAGATGTTAACTCTCAGCATTAAATGTGCTTATTTCTACATAGCCTGCTTTCTCTTTATATCTTTTATTTTTGGATCCTGCTTCAAATGTGTTCTCTTTTGAATTGCTTATTTCCCTGTAACAGGTGGGCAAAGAGAGCAGTGCTGTCTTCTACTTGGGCAGGTCCTCATTGTGGGGATGCTTAGAGGTAGGATCAGTAGGTTAAGTCATCCCTTCTGTAGGCTTTGGAGAAAAGAGGTTATCTCACTTACCTCTTTTTTTTTTTGTCCTTTAGGTTTTCCTTCTGTCTCTTCTCACCATTGCCACTATAAGACATCAAGAGATGAGCCCAGGTGCAAAAGAGCCCAGGTGTACTACATATAATACAAGTCAGCGATTTCCAGTGAGAGGGTTAGTGATGGCTCTTTTTACAATCTCTAGGGTCAGAGAAGGTAGAAGACTGCTCGTTAGAAAGGCTGGAATGTTTAACTTTATCAAAAAGAGGAAATAGACTTAAAAATTTGAGCAACACTGTCCTAGACCACAGTGAGTGAATCGTAAAATCTGAATATGACCGTGGAAATACCATGAGTATAAGGATGTGATGCATTACTGGGAAGAAATTCTGTGAGCGACTGGCTTAACTCCAAAGGAGGGGGAAAATAAGTTCTGTGCTTGTCCATAGTCCAGGTCACTTTACCAAGGTTGGGAGTTTCATGGAGTTCAGAATCAAACCAGGTACATATGCCTAAACTCTCCAAACACTTGGGCATTTCTTCCTACTGAGAACCTCATGGGTGTGGTAGGGTGCTGATTGAGGATCAAGTTTGGATGGCCCTGTCTTCTTCATATACGTGTAAAACCAACCACAACCTCAGTCGGTATCATCAGGTGTGTCCTTATGCTATACGAAATTATGTGTTAAGATATTCTATTGCACATTTCAATTACATCGAGTCATGGTGCTGCCATCTAAACATATAAGATTCAAACCAAACTCTCAATTCTAATGTTGTGTCTAAAGCCCTCAGAAAGTACAATATGAACTGAAAAAAACCAATTACAACCTTACCTTTGCAACTGATTTTCCGTTTGTTATTGGGCAAGTCCTTAATCTATTTGAGGTCAAGTAGATTCACTCCTGAAACGAAAATAATAATACCTGCATTATATACATTGTGGAGTAAATGTGAGAATTAAAATCAAAATGACATGAAGTACAAGAATATGCTTTGTAAAGCTAAGTGAAGTGCTACTTAAAAATATGAGTTATAGTTGTCGATAACCAAATTGTGACACAAATATCTGAAACATGAAAGATTCTCACTTTTTCTTGAGTGTGATAGGGCCTTAGATAATGCACTCCTTATTTACAGTTTCTTCATTAGGGTAAAGAAAACACATTCTGATTGCAGAGTATTGGAGGCACTTGGAAGCTCCAAAATGGTAGGCAAAGTGAGGCCAAAGAAGTTACACATAATGCCATTCTGATACATATAGCCTCTACCAATAATAATATCTATTTCCTAATTAATTATTCTATCACTCTCTCATGTTTAAAAGCTATATCATCATTACCATGCAACCTGAACTTTTATCTTCAGTCTTTCCATCCATACAGTTCTGTTTATAAGCATGGTGATTAATTAAGAGATTACAAATGTCCAAATTCGGCTGTGCTACTTTTTACGGGTTTCATCGTCTAGTGGCTAACTGGTAACCACTCTGTTTTCTGTCTTGAAAATGGGTATGATAAAAATACCAACCTATAAGGTTAATGTAAGATTCATATGAGTTGATATATATATTAAATGCTTCATAAATATTAGCATTTATTATTAATACCTTAGTAAAAGACACTTAGTTTCTTAGGAAAAATTTTTTAAAAGACAAAAAAAATTAAGAAGCCAGTCTTGGTTCTTCTCTTTTCTTTATAACTGAAAGCTGTGGGTTCTTCCTTCAAGGTATATCTTAAGTCTCCTGTCTAACACCCCCATAATTATTAGTCAGCTTGTCTCCCTGCTTTCTTTCTGACCAAACTACAATTTATTTCCCTGTCACTGCCAGAATGATCACCCTCTAATCAAAATTATCCAGGGAGTTATTTCTTCCCTAAGGTTAAATCTCAATTCTATATTGTTTTACCAATATAAATCATATGATTGTCTAACTGAGCATATTTTAACTGGTTTTCTTAGGCTTTATTGAGATATAATTGACATATAATATTCTATAAGTTTAAGCTGTACAAAGTACTGATTTTGTATATGTATATATTGCAAAATGGTTACCACAATAAGATTAGTTAAAACATTATCACCTGACATAGTTACATATTTTTTTGTATGGTGAGAACTTTTAAAATCTACTCCCTTAGCAACTTTTCAATATACAATATATTATTGTTAATTACAATCACCATGTTGGACATTGCATCCCAGAAGTTATTCATCTTATAATTGGAAGGCTTTACCCTTTGACCACCTTTACCCATTTTGTCCATCCCCCACACCCACCCCTGACAACCACTAATCTGTTCTCTGTTTTTATGTTTGTTTTTTTTTTAGATTCTACATATAAGTGAAATCACATAAGATTTGTCTTTGTGTGACTTGTTTCACACAGCATAATGTCTCCAAAATCCATCCATGTTGTCACAAATGGCAAGATTTCCTTCTTTTTTAATGACTGAATATTCCAATGTGTTCGTGTGTGTGTGAAAATAATTACATTTCTTTATCCATTCATCCATTAATGGACATTTAGGTTGTTTTCATGTCTTGGCTATTATAAATAATCCTGCAAATGAACATAGAGGTACAGATGAAAGGAAACATATTTTATCATAAGTATCTAAGAATACAAATATGCTTCTTCAACATAAGACAGATACTACAAGATTTTTCAAAAGTTACAAGGAAAGATTATTCAAAATATTAAGATATTGGGGGCTCCTGGGTGACTCGGTTGAGCATCTGACTTTTGATTTCTACTCAGGTCATGATCACAGGGTCACGAGATGAGCCTCACCTCAGGGTTCGAAGCTCAGTGGGGAGTCTGCTTGAGATTCTCTCTCTCCCTCTCCCTCTTCCCCTCCCCCTGCTCGTACTCTCTCTCTCTCTCTAAAATAACTAAATAAATCTTTAAAAAATATAATAAGATGTTGGATACAGTATGTAATAGGCTTGTTGTTAGTATTCTGCTCTTAAAGGATGGAAAACTAGTCTTAGGTTTCCTCAGATTTCCATTATCCCCAATCCCATTTTATTTTATCATTTTTTTCTGTGTAGGCTTACAATCTCTATATGACTGGTATTAGCTGCTATTCATATGTTTATTTTTTATTTAAATATTTCAATGCTCAGTTAAGTCCTTTCAGTAAATCTTCTCTGAATTCTTTATATTTTGATTTATCTTTTGGTTGACTGGATTTTGTCATCATGAAGTCTTTATTTGCCAAAAAGATCTCAAAGATTCTGTATTCTCTGATTCTTGCATGCCTAAGCTTATCTACCCATTGTTTTCATGGTCAAATGTCAACATGAGCAGTTAGTAAATCCTTGAATCATAGAATCCATATCTATGGTTTAGTAGTCTTTGGATAAAAACTACATTATCTATATCAAACCCATATAATACACAACACTGACAAGATTAAGATAAATCTTATAAAGGCTCCCACTTAGAAAATAAAAGAGGAGAAAAAACACAAAATAGTCATTCTTCTGGCACACAATAATATTTTGTTGGGTCATGACTGTTCAGCAGAGACAGGAGTGCTTTGGACAGCCGAATTGGTGACCTTTGATCCAGCTCTCTGGGAATATCTCCCTTGTTCATTGTTCCGTATGGCCAGATGTGTGATTGGCAGTACAGAAGTTTATCCTTTTGGGAGATGTACAGTTTTATCAACCCTCCTCTTGTGGTATAAATGTTAGGGGTAGGGATATTGCCTTAGGATTTAAACAGTCATAGAAAATTTTCAATCAGACTTTGACTGTCTTTGGCAGAAGCCCTCTTATAATACCCAGTTAAGATTCCTGTATATTTTCTTCCCATATGTCCACCACGAGATACATTGCCCAGAAACTCATTTTGGGTCTAGAAATATTTGGCTCTTGGCAATAAACTTTATCACTGGCATCGTTTTATGGTATCTGTATTGAGGAAGGTTCTAATACCTCTGAGTAGGAAGGGAATGATTATCTATTTCTTGTACCTTCTTTTGTATAAATTTACAATGAGAGAAGCCTTCTTCAGCCAGAGATGGCTTGACAGGAGTTCTTGTAGATGGACTCTGGTAAAGGGAGGTAATATTCAGCTGACTAAATTTATCTCCTGTTAACTCCCCCAACTGTGACTCTGATTACATTAACTCTGGTTTGAGGTATGAAATTTTAGGCTTCCATTTGTTAAAATTTCCAAATAATCTCAGTAATTTTAGCATAAAGTCTCTCTCTTAGCATTTAACATAGTTATAATTTGTTTACCTTCTTCCCTCAAATATAAAGCCCGTTCTACCTTCTGTATGAGTCTGCCCCTTTCTTATAGGACTTTAATGAATGCTATAAAAAATAGCCAATACAGACCTATGCCATGATCTAAGTAGTAACATAAAACAAGCCACAGTTTAACCGATTGTTTTGTTAAGGCATAATATATACTGATAACTTGTAAGCCTGAAAAAGGCAAGATCCTCAAGTGTTCTGTCTGCTCTGTGTTTTAAGTTCAGCAAGGTGCATATTTTAGGATCTGTTCCTTTCAGAATCCCATATACTGCAGACTTTTAATTTAACATTGTAACATCTTAGTCCTGCTGCTGTATAAGACTAGATTTTTTGTAGATGTTTGTACTTGGCTACATTTATAGAAACATCTTTTTCTGATGATAAGATGGAATTTTAAGAAAGGTCTTCTCAAAACAGCTTAGCAAGATTTGGGTTCCTATACCCTACAAAGCAACTGAGAGGAAGAATGAGAACAAAAGAAACTGCTTTGCTCCCAGCCTCAACATATGCCAGAACATAATTCATGTCCCAAAAAAGCAGTCAGATAACCAACCAACCCAACAAAAAAAAACCTTGGCCACTTCAGTTTATTCAAAATTTGGGTTCTCACAAATGAACCCAATCCTCATCTTTATAAATTAAAAGCAGTCTCTAGACAGGACAAACAATACGTCAAGATTGGCTAAAACATCTAGAGTACTGGATTCATTTCTGTATCATCTAGGAATGTTTTTTCCTTCAAGTGACAGATAGCTGATCATAAGAATTGGACAAATTTCTTCTCGTGGCAAGAAGTCCAGAGGAGGGGGTGACTGACATTAGTGCAGCAGTATCACATGTCCTGGCCACTGTATTTGCACATTACTCATATTCCCCTCCAAGTAGCAAGGTCGTTGCAGCTAGAGTAATTGCACCTGTTTTCTAGCAGGATGGGAAAAGAAAGAAAAAGAGTGAATCTCATTACCAGAAAGCAAAAACTCTCCCAGGGACATCACAGTTGACTGTGGCCCATATCTCATGGGTCAGAGCCATCTGACTGGCCACCCTCGTGTAAAAAGGGGCAAGAAAGCAAGGGTTTTGGAATGATGCTTAGGTCAGTTTTAACAATGGTGGGCTGGTCAGCTCCTGAATGTTTACAAAATCTGACTGGTAAACTTTCAGGAATCATGTGAACCAGTTGTTAAACAGAATCTATTATTAAAAATTAAATTATATGAACTTATACTATATTAAAAGAGAAGTGATGAATACTCATCTTTTCCTAATTATTGAATTACATTTTTCTATTGTTTATATTCTTGGGGCTATTTATTTCAATCACATCTTTATAGAGGAAATGCTATTTATTTATTTTTTTTTGCTTTTTTTTTTATTCTTATGTTAATCCCCATACATTACATCATTAGATTTAGATGAAGTGTTCCATGATTCATTGTTTGTGCATAACACCCAGTGCTCCATGCAGAATGTGCCCTCCTCAATACCCACCACCAGGCTAACCCATCCTCCCACCCCCCTCCCCTCTAGAACCCTGTTTGTTTTTCAGAGTCCATCGTCTCTCATGGTTCGTCTACCCCTCCGATTTCCCCCGCTTCATTCTTCCCCTCCTGCTACCTTCTTCTTCTTCTTTTTTTTTTTCCTTAACATATATTGCATTATTTGTTTCAGAGGTACAGATCTGAGATTCAACAGTCTTGCACAATTCACAGCGCTTACCAGAGCACATACCCTCCCCAGTGTCTATCACCCAGTCACTCCATCCCTCCCACCCCACCCCCCACTCCAGCAACCCTCAGTTTGTTTCCTGCAATTAAGAATTTAGGGAAATGCTATTTAAATGGTGTGCTTCTATGTGTCTCTTCCCAAGTTTGCATTCAGAGATATCATACCGGTACTTTACTATTGAGCCTGGTGGAAGCATTTATACCACAGAAATCAGAAAATGCTACATACAAATTGGGTCCTTTTGTGTGTGTGTTTTGTGGATTGTCCAGAGTTTAAAACATGGAAGAGAAAATTTTCATAAACCAGATTAAATTTAAAATTTTCCCTGCCCCTAGTTGTTGCATTGTAATTAAACTTGAAAGTGTGTCTGTGTCTAGAGCTATTACATTCTGAACAACTCAAAAATTTGAGAACTATACTTACAATGTTCAAAAACTATGATCCAATCTGCAAAGAAATCCCTTGTGTCATTGACGAAAGAACAAAGGCTTAGGTCTTTGTTGTTTCACTTTCATCTTACTCATTGAAGTAAACCAACATATCAACCAACATTCAGATCAAAACCATACTTGGAGAGTCAGTTGTTAAACATTTACCAGCAGGCCACAGGCCAATCAATTATGTTTACCACAAATTCCATGTCCCACAATGTAGAAGACATACAGTCAAAAAGGGAGATGTCCAGAAAGAAACATAAAAAATAATGAAAGGACATCATATAAAAAATAAGTTAAATGTGTTTGTGATGCCTTATCCTGTAAAAGGTAAGGTTCACAGCGTAAATTATAGTGTTTGTCAAATAACTGAGGCTTTAAGATTTCCATTGTCCCAGCAGGTACTCTCATCTATGGGTTTAGGTTAAACAGGCATACATATTTCAGTTCAATCTTAGGAAGAATTTTCTAGCAGCTAAAACCACCCCAAGATGCTGATTTACATTGTATGGTTTACATTGAGAGGTAATGCATTCCCCACTCCTGGAAGTGCTCAGACATGAATTTAATGTGATCTGAACTTTCTAACCTCCAAAAGTTTTCTAGATGAAGTAAGTCTTTTTAGGTCCTTTGCAATATTAAATCCATGTGAGTCCAAGAATTAAGATATTTCTGAACAGATTTATTTAGTGTCACATCAAATTTTATCTATTTCATTTAATATGCACTTTTTTGTTGTTGTTTCAGGCAGAGTTCTGGGTACCAGTGAGAGTCAATAACAAAACAGATAAAAGCCCTCCACCTGGTAAAGCTGGAAGAGACAAATGATAAACATATGAACAAATACATAAGCTAATTTTATTTATTTATTTTTTATTCTTATGTTAATCCCCATACATTACATCATTAGTTTTAGATGAAGTGTTCCATGATTCATTGTTTGTGCATAACACCCAGTGCTCCATGCAGAATGTGCCCTCCTCAATACCCACCACCAGGCTAACCCATCCTCCCACCCCCCTCCCCTCTAGAACCCTGTCTGTTTTTCAGAGTCCATCGTCTCTCATGGTTCATCTCCCCCTCCGATTTCCCCCACTTCATTCTTCCCCTCCCGCTACCTTCTTCTTCTTTACATAAGCTAATTTTAAATAGTGATAGGTACCATAAGGGAAAATTTAACAATATAGGGGATAGAGAGTATTGGGGTGGAGGGAGGAGAGGTTATTTTGACTAAGATTGTAGGGAATGGATGTCTTCCACACTCTCTTTGGAGATGTTATTTCAACAAAGACCTGATTGGTAAAAAGCAATGACCAGCTATAAAGGTCTCCAGTAAAAAGAGGAAGAAAGAATAGCAATTGTAAAGATCCTACAACAGGAATGAGCTGTGCATATTTAAAATAAGGCCATTTGGCAAGAAAGAGAATAGTACACATCAAGGTTAGAGAGGTAGTAAGGAAGTAGATGCTGCATAGTCTACTGTAGGACATGCTGAGGAGCTTGGGTTTTAGCCTAACTTCATTGGCAAACCACTGGAGGCTTTTAAGCAGAAGATTCATATGATTTAAATTATATTTTTTGAGATCAAATGGCTTATGTTCTGAAACAATTCAGAAACATATCTGAAAGTCAGACAAGTGAAGCTAGATTTGAGAATGTCATTTATATTTGAAACCAAATCAGAATTCTCCTCTGTCTTGACATTCTAGATCCTGAATACACACGACCAGAGAATCTACCAACATCAAGCTCTCTAAGCTTCAGTTGTATAATGGGAATGATAAAGAGTACCTATGTTATAAGCTTCTGTGAGGATAAAATTAAATAATAATGTAAAATCCATGGTACGATCAATGAATGCTCAGTAAATGTTAATCTTATGCCGAGTAAGCTACATTTATTTTCCATTTTATCCTCTGGATTCAGCGTCTCAATAAATTCTTTTATTCGTTTTATAGATCTTTGAATTACGGAACAGTAGGAATTTTATAGGCAAATATCAGGCGTACCAGAAAAGAATATTTCAATACCTAGCTCCTTCTTTCTCCATATATAAGATTTTTAAATAAGAGTAATAAAGAAATTTATTTTATTTTTATCCAATTAACCAATTGCATATCTAACATTATGTTATTTTCTTATTAAAATTGTTTATATAAACAAAATTCACAACAGTGTAAATATTTTTTACAATCTTACACATATTCATTGTTAACATATGGTTATATATGTATATATATATTTGGTTCTATATATTTTTGGTTATACATATATTTAGGAGAAGGTATGGGAGAATGGGGTAACTGGGTGATGGACATTAAGGAGGACACGTGATGTAATGAGCACTGGGTATTGTATAAGACTGATGAATCACTGACCTTTATTTCTGAAACCAATAATACATTACATGTTAATTAATTGAATTTAAATTAAAAAAATTGAAAAAGAAAAAAAAGGGAAAAATGTGACTCTATATTAACTTTCTTTAAGGCAACTTATTACCCAAATGCTTTATCTAAGAAAACTATTTTATCATGGTACATACTTGATTGTATTAGTATATTAAAGAACTTTCTAAAATTTAATAGGAAATATTTTGACAAAAAGAAGATAAATATTAAGTATTGTCTGCCACAGTAGAAAACTTTAAGAAGTATGACATCTAAAATATCACACAAAAATAGAAGTATCAGTCACCTTGGTTGATGTGAAGTAGGGCAGGATAAAATAACCAATTCTATATATATATAGCATTTCAAATAAAGTTTCACTGCCATAAACCCCATATAATCAGTTATACAAATTAGTGTCATGTCCATGCCTAAGTGGAGTCACCATTAGGTAGGTATAATATAAATCTAGTTGATGGCCTAAAACAGATGTCATAATGTTTGTCTTTCTTAATATTGACAAAATGTTATCCTGGTGTGAAGAATGAATACATCAGTTATTTACAAATGTACCATTTTGATGGGAAGATAAGACTTACTTTTCATTTATTCAACCCTCCTGCATGCTAACACACATTATCTCATCCCATTTTGTCCTTATAATTATCACATTTTCATTGTTTCAGATAAAAAAAATCTGAGCTTCAGAACAGTTAAATAAATGGCTTACTCAGAGTCACAGAATAAGCTACAGAACTTGAAATCAACCTTTGCTTTCCCCATGAAAGCTTATTCTAGTATCTTGAAAATGAACACCAAGGTCATATTTTCTTTAGACTAAAGAGTATGTTCTACTTGCAACCATTCTGCTGGAACAACAGTTAGCCCTGTCCCTCACCATCCAACACTCTCTCTTCCTCCCAGCCTTGAAAAAACATGTGTTTTGCCTTCGTGATCTAAAAGTGGCCTTTCTTATCAAAACATCAATATACTAGATCAGAGTTCAGAAAATAGTATTTTCACTTTTAGTTATTTGACATTGTTTAATGTTAAACATATCTTACACTCAAGTACAAACTATCTTGAGTGCAGAAACTATCTGGTTTATTCTTTCTTTCTGGAAATTCCTCTGCTTTTCTATGATATTCTCACCCTCTATAAATTCCTCTGTATTTGTGCATTATATTTGCTAACCTCACCTGGCAGGGTGGCCTGGTTGGGAAGTCCAGTTGGACAGGAACAGAACGTACACGGACCCAAAGATTAAATGTTTGAAGCCTTTCCAAAGGAAAGCACTAAGGTCAAATGGAAGGGTATGTGCAAACTGTGTCATTAGAGATGAGTTGGGCAGAGCCAGTGTTTGATCTTAAAGCAAATGTTTATTTAGAGCTGTGATTTGCAATAAACAAGGAATCAAAAAGGATGGAAGTGGGAGTTGTCTTGATCAATTTTAGACACTAGTCCAGTAACTCTCAGAAGATTTAATCATTATTTCAAGCACTTGTTTCTTTGGGTGGATTGGTATCATTCACAGGGGCCTAAACATAATAAACTGGCATTGAATAAATGTTTAAAAAGTATGTCATGGAAAACCATGCATGATCTGCTCTGCACAGTCATATATTTCATCACTGGACATGAAAAGGCTTACTGATTTTTCTCCTGCCTTTTAAATGATGAAACTTGGCCTTCTCCATTATTCTTCTAACATTACATCTTTCTGTTCTTTTGTTGTTTCATGTCCCTTCCCAATAATCTAAAATTCCTTTTATTCAAGCCATTGAATCCCCACCGTGTACTTGTCCTGGATACTTCCACTGGGCTTTCATCCACCCATAATCCTTCCTCTTTCTGATCTTTCCCCATCTCCCTTCCTCTTGTTGACATCTCATCCTTTTCTACCTGGTTACTTGGTACAAAGAATGAAAGTCAATTCTGTGTATTTTGGACAACTAGAAGGTAATATGCCTTTCAATTTGACCATGTTTTCATAATCACTCGAGCCTCATGTACATTGGGGTATGGTCAAATTACAAAATTTTAACAATTTTCTACATTTTCAAGTTTAGGTTTTGTTTGTGAGTAGTTTTCTATCACTTTTGAACATCAACCAAAAAATCAAAGAAAGACGATTTTGTTTAACTTATAATCAAGGAACAGTTTTAAAACCTATTTGATATTTCACTCAAAGAATCATATCACCTAGCAAATTATTCTCCTTTGCTCTAAAGGTTCCATTGTTATAAGTCAAGTAACAGTATTGAAATTGACGAGGATCAAAACTTCAACTACAAATCAGTCCCCTAATTGGTCTTTCCACTTCCTTTTTCAAACCTCATCTCACAAATTTCCTCTCCCTATTGCTGCCAAAATTGTCTTTCTAAATTATAATACAATCATGTCAAGCTTCTGTTTGTAATATATCAATATCAATATCCTTCCTAGGCAGTGGATGAAGGCTCCCTAGGGTGGCATCACAGATTTCCATCATGACATCCACAACCCCCCTCACACACTTCATCCTAGCCATGCCAGGTAACTATTTTTTATCAGTGTCTAAAACTGTGTTGGGCTCCTGTGCTTTGTACTCCTTTATATCTGAGCTACCTTCCCCACTCTTTTCTGCCAACCAACAATGTCCCCATTCTTCACAATTTAGCACAAGCTTCACCTCCCTGCTCTTTCCTGTTTCCTTAGACCTGGCTATTGTTTCCTTTGTGTACTTAGTCTCAGATCCATATTATGTTTTTACTGTAGTACTGAATACATTATAATTTTTAACTTCTATGGCACTTTTCCTTGGACTGTAAACTTCTTGAGGGCAGAAAGTTTGTCAGATGTACCTTTGAATATTGATTATTGTAGTTAATAAACTTATTAAACTTAATAAACTTAAAGCATTTAACAAACATAATAGAAGTTTACAAAATGAAGGTAGGGCAGGTGAAAAATAAATTTGGATTAATAAAGTATATGGAAATTAAGCAGTCATTAAGAAAGAGTACCACCAATCAACAGAGCAAGATTTGCCGTGAAGCTGTGCATTTCCCCCTTATACAACCCCTAAAGGTAGTGAAAATTCCTAGGAGTTGTCAGGTATTCTAGAAGAGTGAAAATGACAGAGTGCAACTGGCAAGCTCTTCAATGTGAGTATGTATAGTAGACTGCCCAAGGGACCAGAATCTCCAAAGCTGCACTAACATGCTATATTTTATTTTCTGTTTTAAATAGATGTTCATTTTTTAAAGCTAATTTTACACTAAAAAATTTATGTACCTTTTCATTTTTTGTTGTTTGTTTGTTTGTTTAGTAGACTTCATGCCCAAAGTGGAGCCCAACAGGGGGCTTGAACTCAGGACCTTGAGATCAAGACCTGTGCTGAGATCAAGAGTCAGGTGCTTAACAGACTGAGCCACCCAGGTGTCCCTTTATGTACCTTTTCTTAAGAAGAATCCCCAAATTTTGTAAGCTTCGTACTCCACAAAAACTCTATCCACTCCTGCCAATCAGACAGAAAAACTTGAAAATGAGACTGAGATAGGCCAAGAGGAAAGTTTCAGACATCTGTCCACAGATTTCTCTTCAAAAAAAAGCATCTGGAACTTAACAATAAAATTAAGATAAAACAGGTTATAGGCTAAGACAATTCCATTCAGAACTCAGGTGGGTGTTGCAAATTAGTTTTTATATAATGTCTTTGCAACCATGTTCCTTCTTACCTTGTTTAATTTAAATTTAAATATCCATCTTCCTAGTAACTTGGTGAACTCTCCCAAGGAAAAGGCCATTTGCCATTTATGTTTGTATTCAAGAGCAGCATTCAAATTATTTAACAACCAGTATGGTAACATAAATTTACATATAAGTGAACAACTCTAAAACTGTATTCTCTTTATTTTCTAAATAAAATTAAACTATATTACCAAACACTGTCAAAGTGATATACACTACAGTGCTGATTTTTCATTAAATTATTCTAATGATTTCCAAAACAGTTGTTGGTTTTTAGAAATCATTGGTACTAGATTTGTTTGAAATGGCTGTCAGAATCATGATTTGACATAAGGGAAAAACATTAAATTTTTCAAAACTTCCTCATTGAATTGATAGACATTAGATGATTTTATACTCTCAATTTATCTTAATGTCAACAATATTATTCATAATTCCAAAACTTCTTTTTCGTGGAACAGCAATTAAATTAAGAATCTTTATAGCTCTTAGAGAAATAGCTGATATTTTAATATATTCAATGTATCTTTTTTTTTAAAGATTTTATTTATTTATTTGATACAGAGAGAGAGCTAGAGAGAAAGCACAAGCAGGGAGAACGGCAGGCAGAGGGAAAGGGAGAAGCAGGCTCTCCACCGAGGAAGGAGCCGGATGCGGGGCTCGATTCCAGGATCCTGGGATCATGACCTGAGCTGAAGGCAGCCGCTCAACCAACTGAGGGACCCAGGTGCCCCTGAATATATTCAATGTATCTTTTATTTGAGGTATTTCTCAGGTATTATTGCAATAATATTGTAAAACCAAGGACTGCCAAAAATCAGTGTGTTACAAAAAATAGCATTCACTCTTTTGTTTATGGATTTGCAGCTCCACTAACATTTTGACTCATCTAGAGTGGATTCTTCTGGGTACTTCTGTTTAGGTTACACATTACTGGGGCCTGGGTCCAAAGTGAGGGTTGGGTTCAGATCTGTTACATGTATCCAACATCAGTCTGGAATCAGTCATTACTCAGGAAACCTTCTCACTGCACTGGAAGAAGCACAGGAAAGTAGCAAGCAGTGCCTGATGCTCTTTAAGGCTTCTGTTGGAACCATAACACTGCCACTTCACCTACATTTCGTTGGCCAAAGCAACTCATATGGCCAAGTGTAATATTAATGGATAGAGAAATACACCCAACCTCCTCTCCTGGAAGGTACTGAAAATTTACATATCAAAAAACAAAGTTATTAAAAAAGTGGGGGGGGGAAGGCCACACACCTGGCTTGCTTAGTCAGTAGAGCATGCTATGCTTGATCTCAGTTGTGAGTTCAAGCCCTACATTGGGTGTAGAACTTACATTTAAAAAAAAAAAAGTTTTTTAATTCTATAATGAGAAATGGAGACTTAAGAATAATGTAGTATACTACAAAAACCCAGTTTCAAAAATAGTTCTTTGAAATGTCAAATTTTACTAAAGCAAACCAATTTTGTTAGGTCAGATGAGAAAAGGTATATTGTGGAGAGGTGACATATTATTGTTAGGAGTGTAGGTTTTATTGCCCAACTTCCTGGCATCAAATTCTTTTTCTGCCACTTAAGCTTTTAGATTATAGCTCAATGCCTCAGTTTCCTCATCAGCAAAATAGTACCCAGATTAGTTAAAATACATTTTGAACAGGCCCTGTCTCATTAGGCCCTAATGTTAACATGCATTAACCCTCTTTCTAATTATTAAAATGAACATCGTTCATGGAATGACCAGAAGACATTAGGTTCATTTCAGTGACCTTCTCCCACTAAATAAAAGTAAATTTCAACCAGATGGTGGTAAGTGGAGCCCACAGCTTAGGAATACCAGGTGTCTCATCACTCATCAAGTTCCCGACATTCTCCCCAAATCTTGTCTCAGTACTAAGAGTGAGCCCTGCTTGTGCAGCTGAGAGTACCATTCCAGAGTCTGAGGTGCTTCCATCTTTGCCTGTCTGCCTTCTCTCTAGGTTTTCTTCTAGAACTCAGTGTCTGAAAGCTGCAAAAGCTACAGTTGCCACAAGGAGCCACAAATCAGCAACTCAGAGTTTTAAAAGGCAAGTGGAAAGCCGCTAGCCAAGGAGAGGCAAGCATGGGCAATCAAGGGACAGTAATCCCCTTAGATACCAGCACTGCTAATAGAGTTTTTTCTATGGAGCTCTGGCCAGAGGGTTGTGTGTAAGACTATGGCAGCCTGGAAGGAAGGTCCACAATGGTGCTCCAGTGATGGGGGTTTTAGGCACAATTAGCCCTATAAGTTGGGCTAATAAAGGTGGCTGGGGGGCAGATTTGCAAAAGAGGGGTTAACTGGTTTCTGCATGAACAGAATCTAGTTTCAGAGTTGAAGCAGAATCATGGGAGCCACCTAAGCCAGGTATAAAACTTCAGTTGCTTGATCCTAGTGGAGGTACATCTGAGAAGAGGCCCAGAGAGCAACTGAAAAAAGGAAAGAGAGAAAAACAATATGGGAACATTGTATTATTTGAATAATTGTAAACAGTGGTACTGGGACATACCAGTGAGATTTCAGTCCTGCTTAAACCCCCAGTATCCAGAGCAATACCTAGTACATTGCAGATGTTTAGCGATTGCCTATCAAGTTACTGTCACTTTGAAAAAATGTAATGAAATCCCTCAAATCACAAATATTTTTTCATTTTAAAAACATAAACAACTATATCTGCCCTACATATTTAACAGAGTTGTTGTGAGTAAAGTGTGAGCTAATGGACACTAAAGAGAGTCATAGGAAATAAAGTAAGGTATTCATTTACACTGAAGTGAGAGAAAAGAGGGAGAATCACAGAGAGAAGAGAGGGTGTGTGTGAGAGAGAGAGAGAGAGACAGAGAGAGAGACTTAGAAGTGAGGGGTGGAGGGCATTAGAGCATCTGGCCTATGATCAAGTGACTCATTTTACCAAAGTTACTTCCTTTCTCTTAGAGAAAAAAAGTAGGCAGGCACCTTGTTTAATCATCTTGTCAACTGGACCTCTAGGTAAATAGACATGATATTTTCTAGAAGGATTGGTCCATTTATAGAGAAAGCCATTAGCAGAAGTTTGCTGATTGAGAGTTATTTTTAGTAAATAAACCCCAGGTCTATGGACTTATGAGGACCACCTCCTGGATAACGTCTTCTAAGCTACATAACACTCAGGGATATAAAATGGAAAATGGAATACTCTTTCTGCTTTGTGAGGTATTAACTCACAAGGTCTCACTTGGAGACCCCTCGATTACTCTGGGCCAAAGATGTATATCTGATGTGAGAGAAAACAACCTGGGGAAGCACCCTCAAGGTCCCAGAGCCCTCTTTTCTTCCTCCGAGTCTCTTGATTGTCATATCCTTGAAATCATTAGTGAAACTTGGTACTAAATAAGATACTGGATTCACTAGAGTCTGACTTCTTAATCCAATCTTGGAACCAAGTAGTATCCAAATAGTTTCATTTCCTTTTTCCCCTTTACTCACAGCGACATATGGGGTAGAAAAGTGATAAAAATGGAAACCCACTTCTCCCAGTTCTGTGTCTACTGGGGATGAATTTAAGAATACTGTTTCAGCACTAACAAAATCCATTAATAAATCTTTAGATACAAAAATATGCTACAAAAAAGTAAAGGGTAGAGAAAACAATTTCTCTGCAATACAAAGTAAAAAATTAAATTTTCTGGAATAGAAGTACCCGGAGAGGTATTGGAATGCATTGGAAAGCCTTCCAATATAAAACCTTCATTAGAGGGGCGCCTGGGTGGCTCAGTCGTTAAGCGTCTGCCTTCGGCTCAGGTCATGATCCCAGAGTCCTGGGATCGAGCCCCGCATCGGGCTCCCTGCTCGGTGGGAAGCCTGCTTCTCCCTCTCCCACTCCCCCTGCTTGTGTTCCCTCTCTCGCTGTATCTCTCTCTGTCAAATAAATAAATAAAATCTTAAAAAAAAAAAAACCTTCATTAGAGTCTGAAACATGTAAAATACTTTTCAGGAGTAATTTCAATGCTAAATAATAATAATAAAATAATAATAATAATAAAAGAACTGGATTTCACATCTGTGGGAATTATTTTCCAGGAAAATGGTAACATGACCCACCATGGAACTAATTTAGTAAAATTAGGAGATTAGAAATCAAGACATACAGATATGAAAAGAGGAGAAGGAGGAGAAGGAAGAAGAGGAAGGGAAGGGGAAGCTGCCTTTCTTCACCCCTAGAAACTCCATATAGATTCGTGCGGATTCAGGGATCTAACTGTCTATATGACAGGTTTTTAATCTACAGCTATGGACAAGCTCAGCTAACAGCTATGACAAAGTTATAACAGTTAATTTGATATAACATTGTATGTTTGCAAAGTCCAAAGATTTGGGACAATGATTTAGAATATGCAACTTTAATGAAAACACATCTAACTCACCTACCAGGATGGTAAAGAAATACAAATACTATGATTGGCTTACCTCATGGCTTCATCTCTGTAGTTGTATCAAGTTAAGGATTTCCTCAGTAGAATGTATGACCCTGACAGACAGTTTTATAATTTTCATTTCTTCAGGTATCATATTTACTTTTTAAATGTACTTATCTTGAATTGACTATATCCCAATTTTTAAAGATTAATTGTAAAAGTAATAAAATTAGTCACACATGCTAGCCCAGTTATCCATCACTTTAATAAAATACCACAAAGATTAGTGGTTTAGAACAACCACCCTTTTAATATACTTTATAATTTTGGGGGTAGCAACTGATGCAAGGTTTTTCTGGACAATTATTTGGCTCCACATGTCAACAAGGGCGACTTGGTAGCATCCAGCTGATACCTAGGGGAGTCTGATGGGTCCAAGACAGCTTCACTCACATGTTTGGATCTTGGCAAGGCTGAATTCAACTGAGCCTCGCAGTCACTCCATGTAATCTTAGGACATCTCTACATAGTCTTTTCAGATGGAGAGCTGAACTTACACTGAAGCTTAGGGCTCTAACAGTGAGGATTCTACAAAATAGGAAGTGGCCCTGGCCCAGAAATTGGCAAAGCATCACTTCCACTATATTTTACTGATAAGGCACTCACAGAGCCCAGCAAGATTCAAGTGGAGGGAACCAATAATCCCCCTCTCAATGAGAGGAGTGTCAAAGAATTTACGGCCGTCTTTAACACACTACCTTATTCCATCCGAAATTGTAATATCCCAGCCCATTTAATTCATAATGATTGACTTTATATTTATAACATTTTAATAAATTTTTATCATTCTATCCTACAATAATTAGTTGAAGGAGGACTATCTAAATATAAAAACAAATGGGTTCTTTGTTATCTGCTTACTAATCCACCTAGCTCAGGCAATGCATGATCTTTTTAAAGTTGTTCTCTTTTGGGCTCCTGGGTGGCTCAGTTGGTTAAGTGACTGCCTTCAGCTCAGGTCATGATCCTGGAGTCCCTGGATCGAGTCCCGCATCGGGCTCCCTGCTCAGCGGGGAGTCTGCTTCTCCCTCTGACCCTCCCCCCTCTCATGTGCTCTCTCTCATTCTCTCTCTCTCAAATAAATAAATAAAATCTTTAAAAAAAAAAGTTGTTCTCTTTTTCTTGGAAAAAAAAAAAAACCTAAGCGTTTATATGAGATGAAAGTTGACACCTCTACAACTCTTTGTTTAGATTTGGAGTTGCATAGGGTAAAATAAGGTATATTTTCTTTTGTCAGGCAAAAGCTGCAGAATATGAATTATGTTGATTCATAATAGACATGTCATTTCTAACCTTCCAGTCTTCACAGTCTGAAAAACAAATTCCACTAGTCATAAACAACCTCTTAACTGTACATATCCTCCACCTTAACCTTGTATCTCCTTCAGGTAATTCCCCATGCTGATTTGTTCTGGTCTGACATCTCCTTTGTGTGCTGGGATTTAAGTTAACCTTTTATACTTTTATAACAGATGCCGCATAGACTCTAGTCAGGGATTTGGTTAATTGCTTCCCTGATGGAGAGACCATTCTCAGTTGCAAGGGATTTAAAAAGATTCAGGAAATCAACAACAGGTAAATTAGGAGAGGATCAGAGACTTTCCCACCGGAAAAAAATGTAAATGTTAAAAGCTTGATCTAATCCTCAGGCTCATGCATATTTCTAAAATAGGATTTGTCAACTGCAAATGCAAAGTAGCTCCAATTTGATATTAGTGACTTCGTCTGTTTTATATGCTGAAACCCTAAAGCAGCAGAACTGACTGCCAAGTATTGATGTAAAAGTATTGACAAAACAGAAGGCTTCACAGTGAGGACATCCTCTTATAAGGCTCTACACAGTGACTCTATAGTTAGAGCTGCTGTCTCTGCAGTATTGCATCCCTGGTCCACTGACCTGTTGGACTTGATTTCACCTTCTAGCCCTCCCAACAATTAAAAAAGGGGGGGGGGGAGTGTAAAAGGAGGGGAAGGAGTCAGTTAACTATACCATATGTAGGAATACATTACCTGAAACAAATTATCTTTGCAAAATAAGGGAGGAAGAGAGAGCCATCATAAAATAAGCAGATAAGTTCTTTCAAAGATTCAGGAGTAATGAATAACGTCTGCATCATATCTTTCCATTGAATCACACTTCAAAAGTGCATACAGGTCTACTATGACTTTTTTAGAAAATAACATGCTGTGAGTAGAATCTCTTCTCAATAAGTCATTAGGTAAGGAAATCATATCCTTTAGTTAATTGTGAGTTCTATCAAACCAGAAGATATACTGATCACCGTAATGGATTTATCGTTATTCTAACCTGCTGAAGAGGCTTAAAGAAATACTGAAATTTTGCTGTATTTATATAACCCAAATGCATGCTTTATGGGAGTTAGTATTAGTGACATAGAAAAAAGCCCTCTATAATAGGGTCTGTTTACCCTGGGGGCTGACCAGACTACCATTTGGGACACTAATAGGGAATATTAGCATTTTTAATTACATTTATTTTTAATGCATACTTTTAAAGTTTTGTATATGTTTCATAATATACATTGTATTTTAGAGAGTCATATACATACGTACTTTGCAAAAATAGATGACAAATATAATGAAAAGGAATGCTCATTTTTTTTAACCTATAGTTGCGTATGATATCAAATGTTTGGTGAACACTAACCTTGAAAAGTAGAATTATTCTTAGGGTAAACATGGTGTTCTGATTTTAACAAGAATGCCAAAAGGATGAGTAGAATAAAAAGAATATAAGCTTTGAAGTCAGCCAGTCTAGAGTAAGAGTTCCATTTCCATCTTCTAAAAAATAATATGGCCTTAAACCAGTTATTGACACACCTATAAAATGGGAATAATAATAACAAGCTTCATAGAGATATTCTCAGGATAAAATAAAGCCTAAGTAAAATGCCTTAGTAAAATGCTGAATGCACATGAGTGGTCTGTCCATGTCACTTCAGCTCTCTCCTGTCTCTTAGTTTCCTTGACAGTTTCCTTCAGCCACGTGTGTGTTATTCTGTATTTATGGCTACATTCTGTTGTTTTATTTGAAACTCTCTCATTATGGAATACAGACATTTTGTAGGTTTATTTTCTTAGTCATTTTATGTGTAACCTATTCTTTGTTCAAAAAACAATAGATTTCTACAAGAAAAGTTATAATATTTCTGAACAACTAATATTGGAAGAGATGGAGAAAAAAAGGAAAGTTTCTTCTCTTGACTCTCAGTTCCTTAACTCTTGCTTAGCCCACTCGCCCACCATCCTCCTCCACGCAAGAAGCTAGTGTTTTATCGCACCTGAAAAGTATGTTTGCAATAGTGGACACTGCTCCTCTTCACTCCTCAGTTTCCCTCTCTCTGGCAGGGAACCCTTCCTTTGCTCCATTTTCATCTCCCCTTGTAAGAGGTTTCAAATCAGCTTAGGCTCTAAAGTCCTCTCTCACAGGGGCTGAGGTTTTGTCTCAGTCACCCCACCTCAATCTTACCTTATAAACTTCTCTTTATGATAAAAAATCAAGCATAGCACTTCTCTCTCCTCTTCTTTGCTTTCCTTTATCCCCATTCTTTGTTCCTGTCACTTATCTCCCGACCCAAATCCCCTCCATCTCCCCTGCACTGCAAACAAGCAGCAACAGCAAATATTACATCTCAATGTTGAACTATAGCTCTAAAGATTTAAATTTGAGTTACAACCTAAAACTATTTTCATTTCTGCACACTGTTGAGTTACCATCTCATTATTATTACTAGCAAAACAAATATGTGAACCCTACAAGACATGTAGGCAAGGAAGCATAATCAATGACAGATTCTAATATGTACTTTATCATATTGTAATAGAAAACCTAAATGGAGAATAAGACAGGAAATAGATCAAGACATGCTGCAATAAAGCCAGGGAGGATGGAGATACACATAAAGGACACTTTGAGTCTCATTTGGGGAAAAAAAAAATGTCATCTGCAAAGGCAAAGAAAAAAAAATCTTTTGACTCCTAAATGGTAGATGCGGTTATGTCATACAGACGAAGCTGCAATTAGCTAATTTATTGTTCTAACAATCTCCCTTGCTGGAGATAGCCAAGTAATTGACTCCAGTTAATTGTTTCTACTTTCGATGCCTCTTTTTATGTCTCTTTACATAAAGATATTTTAAATGGTAGAGTTGAAATAATTATCCAAATATTTCATTAATAAAATCTTCATTGATGTGCATTTATTTAGGGGGGACTAAATTATCCAGTTTTAGCTACAAATATTGATCAGATTCACCCAAACTTGTTTATATTTTATCTTCTATAATTGTGTAACTAAATACCGACACTGTTTATTCTTTTCTAGTGTCCAAGTTTTTTGTTTTTTGTTTTTTTTAATTTAAAAGATTTGGCCCAGAGAGAGAGACAGCAAGAGAGGGAACACAAGCAGGGTGAGTGGGAGAGGGAGAAGCAGGCTTCCCGCTGAGCAGGAAACCTGATGCGGGACTCGATCCCAGGACCCTGGGACCCCAGGATCATGACCTGAGCCGAAGGTAGACTCAACAACTGAGCCACCCCGACATCCTCTAGTGTCTAAGTTTTAACTGTTGGGGACAGTGTAGCCCTGGAAGTGACTGGGTGCAATAAGCTGTGAAGGATTTCAGATAGGTAGGGGAGTAAGGGATAAACCCTTATGTAGGGTTTTCCTCCCATGAGTTAGGACCTCAGAAACATTTAGCTTCATCAATCATAATAAATAATAATAATAAATAAGAAAAGACTACAGTATATTCAATTCTAATGGCATAGATTTGGAACAGTTCTAATGGCATATATCTCCCTTTACAGTGTAATTTCATGATTAAGAACACAGGCTCTGGAGATCGACTGTGGGTCTTGCTAGCTCTGTGACATCATCAAGTTGTTTAACTTCGCTACAGATTTCTTGTGAGGGTTAAGTGAATACATAAAGTAAAACTCTTAAAACAGTACAATCATTGTTTAGAAATTATTTGGCACTATTTTCATTCCATCTTATAATAAAGATGGCACCATTTATAGGAGATTTCTACCTGGAAACTCAGGAAAATCTACCACATACCCTGAATCACTACAGTGACATTGGTATGGATAATTCAAAATAAATACTAAACGATAAGAACATTAAGTTTAGAAAATGAGCTATGCATACGATTATGAGCATTCCCCAAACAATCTCAGGGCTTATTAAGAAGACCGAAAGTAATACTTTAAAATCAAGTTATCATCATTAATAAATCACTCAAAAAAAGGCTTGAAATGTTGTGATAGGGCAATGACATTTCTATTTCTACCTCACAGAGACCAAGACGCCTCAGAGACATCAACATCATTTATAGAATATAGGTAGGCCAAGATATCCTACAAAGTTATTAATGTCATCTCCTTTTAACATAAAATTATACAATGTACAAAGTATAGAAGAAGGAAGCCCACTCAGAATAATTTGTGATTTTGCACATGTTCCAGTGAGAAGTTTCCAAGAGCAGTAGGTAAGAATATCCCAAGGCTCTTGGAACTTATACCCCTATTTTCATGATTAAGTTCATTTAACTATCTTTACTCTCTCTAATCACAAATATACACTAAGAAGACCATTTAGGAAATTGCTGGATAAGCTTTTAAAAATGTAAATCTAATCCTGACATTCTCCCTCTTAAATTGTTTTCTATATCCCTAAATCAATGACTTAAAAAAAAATCTGGGGATCACACGTTCCTCAGAGACAGAAAAGGGTGGGGGAGGATGGCGGGCATAAAAGATAAAGGATGGATGTGGGACTGATCCTGAAGCACTACAACATTTGGAGGCCAGACAAGGCAAGACTAGTACAGGAGATAAAGAAGGAGGAAGCAGTGAGGTAAAAGAAAAAGTAGGAGAATCTGCCTTTGAAACCAGAAGAAGAGTGCTGAAGAGAAAAGAGCAGACAAGAGTGTCTAATTCTGCTGAGAGTTTGAGTAACATGGAGACGTGACCACTGGCTTTGACACATGGAGATTGTTAAGACATCATCAAGAGCAGTGTAGGCAGTAGAGTGGAGAGATTTAGAGTAGATGAGGAAAAAAATGAGAGATGAGGCAATACAAATGGTTGTAGAAGTATCAGTAAGTTTGATACAGAAATGGGAAGATAACTAATGGAGTACATAGGTCATAAGAGAGTATTTTTAAAGATTTTATTTATTTATTTGAGAAAGAGAAAGAGCCGGCGGCGGGGGGGGGGGGGGGGGGGGGGGGGGGGGGGGTTGGTGGAGCAGAAGGAGAGGGGAAAGCAGACTCCCTGCTGAACAGGGAGCCTGACAAGGGGCTGGATCCCAGGACCCCAAGATCATGAGCTGAGCCAAAGGCAGACACTTAATCCACTGAGCCACCCAGGTGCCCCAAAAGACAGTATTTTAAGAAATAGATAAATAGATTCTAAGTTCTCTAATGGTCAGTGATTTTGTTTTGTGCACTACCCAGTGCTCCGTGCCTACTACTATGATGTTGGCATACAGTAGATGGTCAAAGAATTTGTTGGATGAGTGAATAATGAAATGTAGGGTATAAACTAGAACTTAGTTGAGGAATGATGGATAGGATCCAATGTAGAGAGAAGTTTATGGCTAGAGAGAGGGGGAAAAGCAACCATGCCTGCCTTCATTGTGTGGAACTCTTCTCTTGATTTAGTACCATGTCATCCCCATAGGTTCAGAAACCAGAGAGTTTAGGATGGCCTAATTATTTTCTTCCACTAGCAAACTTCTACTTATTTTCTATTTCACCTTGTTTAGTCCCCTCAAAGAAACGCTTCCAGATCCCTTTTTGTATTTGGAATCTTCTCTTTACTGTGCTAAAATTGTTGTTTTTACTTGGCTGTCTTTCAAACTCGTCAATAAGCGCCTTGATGGTAGAGACTATGCCCTACTTGACTTTTCATCCAGTGTCTAGCAAAATGTCTGGTATAAATCAGACATCAATACACATTTGATGAATAAATAATAAATGACATTCCTCCTGGGAATATAACATGCTTTTCAGTCAGCACACACATTCTCGTCTTCTTGGCATTCTCTTTTATTTCTCATTACACAGTAATCCATGACTGGATGTTAATATTTTGTTTACTAGTTTTTAGTGGGTTGATAAGCTTGATTGAATTCCTTGCAGTTTAAGAGAATGAATAGATTCCTTTTATGGATTATGCAAATTTGGGAAGTAGGACCCTAATCACAAGAGGCAGAGGCCCAGTTACTTTCATTGTGTACCAACTTAACCAACATAGATAGTAAAAGTAATAATTTATGATGTCATCTCACAAATGTTGAATAAAAATATTTTATTTTCTTGAGTGATTTAAACCCTTAAAATTAAAATTTTAAATTACACTTTATTACATTTCATGTGGACATATAGTCTTCCTTTTAGCAATCACGTAAAGCCAAACAATAAGACAATAGACACTGTCACAATATAGAACAATATTTTAAACAACTTTTTATTTAATGTCCAAATTAGATTTGTCCTAATTGAATAATAATAAAAAACCTTTGACGGTAAGTTCTCATCTCTAATCTTTGTTGTTATAAAAATTGTCACTAAGTGAATTAACTATAATATTGTTAACATTTATTCTTATATCACATGGCTTAAAGAAACTACTCTGTTTTGAAATAATACTCATTTTTTTTTTTTGGTAACTATGTTCCTCTGGTCTTTCATTCCTATTAATATTCAACATGAAATATGATGTCTTTAAATACCAATAACTGTCCCAGTTCATCCATAATTCATAAATGCCTTTTTAACATGTAATCCATAGGTATTGGTATTGCCCATTGATTCTGGAATTCAAATGAGATAGAATAGTGGTAAGTAGCACCGGAAAATAACCGTCAGTTTCTGCAGTTTTATAAAAATCAGCTGTTTAGATGCAGTTTATATTAGCTCCATGTCAAGGAGGAAAAGCTATTAGAGGCACCCTGTGGATCCAAATTCCATTTTATTTATTTTCTTTACATTTTAACAATGTTTGATAAGGTAAAGCTCTTAAGAGATACTGTATCATTTTCAAGACAGGTTACTAAATCTTAAGAATAAACTAGTCCTACCTATGACAAATGCCACTCTCAAAAATGAATTTTAAAAATATTTACAGCTCTCAGTCCAAATATATGGCTGTGTTCATAGAAATACGATTACGATTCCAAAGTGAAAAAACAATGCATGGGTGAAATATCATGTCTTTCTTAAATTAATCAAAGAGCAGTTCTAAAGACAACAAAGAGGTATCCCTTTAAGGGTTAAGATGTTTTTATAAGGCTTTATTTACTTCTCCTAATAATGAATGAAGCTTTACCTCAAAGTAGATAAAAATATTTCACTTCTAGAAATGCCTCAAGAAATTTAATCCACTTCCATATTGCACATTATAATGTTAACAATGGCCAACTATATTTCAGATACATTCAAGCTAAAGAAATGCTTTTTCAGTTAGGACAATATCATGGCATGTTCTCTAAGATATGTTGATTAGGGGCGCCTGGGTGGCTCAGTTGTTAAGCGTCTGCCTTTGGCTCAGGTCATGATCCCAGGGTCCTGGGATCTAGCCCCGCATCGGGCTCCCTGCTCAGTGGAGAGCCTGCTTCTCCCTCTCCCACTCCCCCTGCTTGTGTTCTCTCTCTCGCTGTGTCTCTCTCTGTCAGATAAATAAATAAAATCTTTAAAAAAAAAAAGATATATTGATTAATCAAATTCTGTAAATGGTAGGGCTAAAAATGATATTTGTATTTTATCCAAACTTTTAGTCTCACATTCCTTAAAATGCTGAGTGTATATTCTAAATAAGAGTTAGGAGAATATCTTGTGAAAAGTGTGGGATTTTCATCTCAGTGTGAGGGTGACAAACAAGAACACAGACAGCTCTCTTCCTCACTTACTCTGCTCTAGTCACTTATATCTATTTCTGTCAGGGTTTGAACATGGAAAGAGAACCACCATGATTATTACCAAACAAGTAATATATTTAACTTTAATAATTATGGGAGATGCTCAGGTTCATCCTTAAATAAGCCACACTCATCCCCACCAGAGTCTCTCTCCCTTTTTCTGAAATGTCTTTTCTCCTCATGGCTGGTTCATAAATTCATCCATGTCTCAACTAAAATGTCATCTCCTCAACAAAGCCTGTCTGGCCATCCTATCTAGTGAGGTATCCTCCATAATTCGGTATCCCCTTACTACACTTTACTTTTATTCACAGGTCTTATCATTTATTGACATTTTAAAATAAATTTAATAGAGGCGCCTGGGCAGCACAGTCAGTTAAGCTTCCAGCTCTTGGTTTTGGCTCCAGTTGTGATCTCAGGGTCGTGGGATCAGGTCCCACATGGGCTCCTCGCTCAGCTCTCTCTCTCTCTCTCTCTCTAAAATGGGTAAATAAATCTTTTTTAAAAAATAAAGTAAATTTAACAGGTAAGTTGTGCATTAATTATCTACAAGCTTGATGGGGGCAGCCATTTTGTTCACCTTGTTCACCATTGTTTTCCTATAACCAAGAATAGCATTTAGCACATAAAAAGCACACACACACACACAAAGTAGTGGTTGAAGGAAAGAATGAATGAGTCACCAGGGTAGTAGTAATAGTGACAAAAAAAGTAAGATAGAGAAAAGAAACATTACAAAGCATGTTAAAACAGGATTCATTAAATCACTAGAAGATAGAAGACATAAAAGGAAAGAATAAAGATGACATGGAGGGGGCACCTGGGTGGTTCAGCCTGTTGAACGACTGCCTTCAGCTCAGGTCATGATCCCAGGGTCCTGAGATTGAGCCTGCATTGGGATTCCTGATCAGTGGGGAGCCTGCTTCTCTCTCTGTCCCTCTGCCCCTCCCCCTGCTTGTGTTGGCTCTCCCTCTCTCTCTGCCAAATGAATAAATAAAATCTTACAAAAAAAAAAAAGATGGCATGGAGGAATCAGACCAAATGACAAAATGAATTTGTTTTCCATAAAATGCAAGGCCTTTTGTAATCTGGTCTATGCCTCTCTCTCAGTACTTCATCTCTTGTGAACCTGACCCCATGTGCTTTGCATTAGTCCAAGAGTAATTACAGTTCTTGGAAACACCAAGCTGCTTTTCTTGTGCTGTTCTTTATGCATGGAGGATCATTACTTATCATTCACCACATTGTTAGTAATAACCTATGCTCTAAATGATGTGCTTACTCTTCTCACAATGACCAACTACCTTGCCCAACAGGCAAACATGTCAGTTTTCAAATTCAAGTCCAGTATCACCTCCTGTTGAGAGGTTTTTCTATTGATAGCTGCCTTTCCCCTCAAGAGGAAGGGGACCCACTGGACCCTATTCAAACTCTATCATGGTGTCTTCACCAATGCCCCATCCTGAACTTGTTTACATCTGTTCTGACCAGCCAAGTGGGAGTTTCTTAGTGGTAAAGATGCCCTTTATTCATTGAATTAAGAGGATAGGGGAGAGAATATCAATTTTTTAAATTAAAGGATGGATCTAGATTAGTCAGTTTGATTAGAACAAAAAAGGAGTTGTAGTAGAAATAACTATCAATCTAATGCAGTAAATGTGTTGATTTATTTTCTAGGTAGTATGCTGAGTATAGGGGATACAATGATGAATAAGATGAGATTTCTGTCCTTAGGAAGTGAAAAATCTATAAGAGAGCTATACCTGAAAATTAAAATTACAACATAGAGTTATGTACATGATATAAAATTGTATCCAAGTTTCATATGTTAAAATATATAGATTTGAGTTTTATAAATATAAAAGAAATAGTTGAATTTATGACATAGAATCAGATCACATCAAAAGCACATATACAAAGCAAATGCCAAACTAACACAGTTTCCATTGGGATTTCAAGACTTTAATCTTTCCTTAGATTCTACCACCTAGGTATCTCAGTAACACACAATCCAGTGAATAACTGATCAAAATGTAAATAACTAAAAAATGTATGACATGAGAAACTGACCAAAAGTGATAGAAAAAAATTTATCAAACAAAAAACTCAACTAATAGTCTAATGTATGCTCTGTCCACCTGTAAAAAATGCCCAAATGTTTTGACTGTTTTAATAATGTTCTCCTCTGCAACACTGCCCCCAACCCTCACTCTGTGCTGTAATGGATATTCAGGTTAAATCAGATCATCAATACTAATGTCCTTGAACATAATTGATAAAATAGCTTTGAAGTAATGCTCATGCAGTAAAAAATTTTCTGGTTGACTAAGGCTTTGAAAGGGTAAGAAGAGTATACACATATCATGGAGAGGGAGAAAGCCAAAATTATGTCATTGAGAGTAGAGAGGGCAAAATAAATGTTGGAACTTGCCTTTAAGAAATGTGGCACACATGTGAATGAAAGGAGAACCTTAACAATCTGAGGTGTCACTTGTCACACATATACACACACACTAGATTTGTATGAAATGTCATAAGATTTATGTGGATGTTTTCAAAAGCATATGAACAAGTTAAGGTAGTCCTAGGAAGATCAAATGACTGATTACTCACCAAGAGACCTCACATAAAGACAATAACTTGGTAATTTCACCATGTCCAGATGTTGGTCTCGAGAATTGCTAAATCTAGGTCTCCCCAGTACCATAAAGCTGAGAATGGCTTCTGAAAATGATACTCACAAGTGACAGAAGGGATAAGCTAGGACTCAGCTGACTTCCTCAACAGCTAGACCAGTACATAGAGTTTTCAGGCAGAATCTTCTCATGGCTGTGCATCTTGAAAAGAGAGGAATCAAAATAAGGAGAGTTAGTTATATAATTCAGATGGCTAATTGCATCATACTCTGGGACCTAGTCCTTCTAACTCTACAAGTGGATAGAATGACTCATTAACAACTTGGAGTTCCCCTCTACCGCCCTCTCTCCCTCTCCATCTCTTTCTCCCTCTCTTTCCTCTCTGGAATTTATTTTGGCACTTCTTTCCTCTTTGATTAACCCATTCAGTCAAGACAATTTCTAATATGAGAACCATCTGCCTCTGCTCTTATTCAATTTGAGTTTTCCTATTTCTAAATTCTTGGAGGAAGGGGGGTGGATTGGAACTTACAATCACACATCTACCACCTACATTTTCTATAATGTCCCATGCTATTATATCAAGCTACTTTCAGATTTGTGATTTGTGTTCATACACAGAAGCAGATGGAAGTTTCTCCAGCTCCTTTACAGCCTTTTGAGAACATCCACATTTCCACTTGTAATGCTAAAGATACTCTGAACATCTTGTATGGGACATTGATCTGATTAGATCCTGATTCTGAAAGTATATAAACCAATAAGGAGAAATTAAATAAATATTGATGTAACCCTACTGATGTTAGTAAACTTCTCCCTTGCTAATCCTTTAGATAAAGATCATGGATAAAATCACCAATGACATCTTATACCACCAAAATTATACTTATGTAAAATAATCTGGGTATGTGAACAGATTTTAGGTTGAATTTTTCACAAAATTCAATTTTGTGTTCATTCGACTGTTTAAATAAATCCACATGATGTTAAATAACTCATCCCTCTCTGAATTTCTGCAGTAAATGCTTTCAGAATTGAAGAAGTTAGACATATAGGCATGTTCACAGGCTCACTGGTCAGAAAGACTACAAAAATAAAATTTTAACACAAAAAAACACTAAACGTAAGTATTTCTTTCTTAAATTTAAACACTACTCCTGTATCATTAAATCATAAAATTACACTCTTTTACGTTTCTGTTTTTACACTTTACTTTTAAATTTAATGTTTTATTTGATCTTTTCCACAAAGAGAGTATAGTATCTCTACTTACAGAAAAGTAAACATACTCATAGATATTAAGTAATTTACCCAAAATGATTCAGCTAACAGGTAGCAGACCAAACTGAGGACTAAAACCAGAACCCATGGAAACTGAATCAAACTCTAAAGGAATTTTCAATATACCAATAACACAGTGTCGTTTGCCTCTCTTTATCAGAAAGAAAAGTTATTTTTTTTAAATGTGTCATTTAAATGTAGGAAAGGAGTTGCATCTACATTCTTCTCCTTAATCCTGTTTCAAATATATAATGCCAAAATTCCTTCTTATTTTATCTTCTGATCATGAAATAAGCAGCAGTGAACCCTCCCTAGAATAATATTAAAGTATAAAAGAAGACATTATAGTGATAATATTATATATATATATTATACTAAGGCCAGTGTTACCAGCAGAATAAAGACCCCAAATGGATGAAAAACAAGAACGTCTGCAATAAAACCCATGTTCTGAGCTCAATTCTGTGTTTTTAAAATTGCTGAGAGTTACAATGAGCTTACTATGAGCAAAAAGTCTTGTTACCTGTTCTTTTAGACCTAGGCTTGGAGTATCAAAAGTAAATAATGGCCTTGTAGTTTTCATGAAGCTTCTGCAACTCTCCCCCAAAGGCTACTGGTAATGACTTCTTGTCAAAAGGAATAGAAGAAACATTTTTTCAATTCCTCTGGAAATAGTTCTGCATTGATTTCAGAGATGTAGTCATGCACCTGGCCAAGTTGGCAAGTGGACACTCAGTGCCCTCCAACTCTCTGAGGCAAATCAGAACCTTAAATTACAGCAACAGCCCAAATGCTCTCTTGTTCCCTTCAGATTTTCTAGTATCACTATTGCAGCAATATAATTGATTTCACTGTCATAGATTTGGTGTGTTATGCTCAAATTATACACATAAACATAGTATCACTTATATCTTAACATTAAAATCTCTAATATGTATAAATGTATACGTAGTTGAATTCAGGCTTTCTGTTGTCAATGTTTTCTTGGGAAAAGTCATTCTTTGATTACAGAAAATTTTTATTCCAACAATCTATGACACCAGATGAAATCATTTCATTTTAGATCCTCTGACATTTTCAATTAACTGGTTAAAAATGGATTTGTGCAAATCTGGGTCCAGATGCTGGCCACTTCACTTACCGGCTATATAGATTTAGGAGCATTGATTAATATATCTAGGTCTCAGCAAGATGCTGGAAAAAACGATATACTTACTGGGAAATAATGGTAACACTCATTTTGTAGATTTGTTAAAGGATATGATCCATAAGAAGCACTTACAGTGTCAGGCATATAGTACATGCACAGTAAATGTTAGTTTTAGCTTAAATTAGTTCTATTAGTGATAGATATCTCAAATACATGTTAGCAATTATGATTCATAAGAATCATGAATCGTCTCCCTTGTACAGTTTTTGTTGTTGTTGTTGTTGTTGCTGTTTCTTGATTTGTTCTGTTTGCTTAACATACATATTTGAGAGAGGTAATTTCCATTTAAGTTGTTTTGAAATGGAAAGAACTATTAACATAATAAATAAAAACTACTTTGCATGTAGGCTTACCCTTTAGTGTTAAAATAAATGTAGAAGACTGAAAATTAGTATCTCTGCAGTAAGATAAATAATTCATAATTGTCAATAGAAAAATAAACATTTTAAGAGGCTCCTGGGTGGCTCAGTCGGTTAAGCTTCTGCCTTCGACTCAGGTCATGATCCTAGGGTCCTGGGATCAAGTCCCGTGTCAGGCTCCTTGCTCAGCGGGGAGCCTGTTTCTCTCTCTGCCTGCCACTCTGCCTGCTCATGCTTTCTCTCTCTCTCTCTTTCTCTCCCTGACAAACAAATAAATAAAATCTCTATCTAAAAAAAAAGAAAAATAAACATTTTGAAACATCGTAAAGTAATACCCTATAATAGCAACAGCAGGTTTCTTTCCTCTCTCCATATCTTCCCTGTGAAACACTTGATTTTCAGTTAAGATAATAATTATTGTTCATTTGGGTAGCTAATAGATTTTCCTCATCTAGGCTCCCAATACTTCCAAATGAGCTTTTAGAATGAAAAGTAATTCTCTGGAGTCACCCAACACAGTTTGTCACCCATCCTGAGATAACATACAGTGAAGTCGGGAACTTCAGTGTATATTTGTGCAACTTTGTGCAACTTTCAGTCTTTCTATGAATTATGGGCTACAGTGTCAGTAGGACCAGATCTGAATGACTTCTGTGCCTTATAGTAGAGAGAAAGATCTTTCCCATGGCCTAGACATGCACGTCCAATGTGATAGCCAGTAGCCACTTGTTTCTATTTAAATTTGTCTTCATTCATTTAAATTAAATAAAAAAATTGAACGTATTTCTTCAGTTGTACTAGCTACATTTCATATGCTTAGTAGCCACAAATGGCCAGTGGCCACCACATTGGGTAACAAAAATATAGGCCATTTCCATCATTACAGAAAGTTCTATTGGTCAGCGCTGACCTCGACCTTAGAAGAACAAAAAGACAAGCAAAGCCTGAAGTCAAGTATTATATCCCATCTAGAGGATATAATGAGAGGTAATCAACACTCATTTCTTATTCTTACATTTATTCATATAATTTCCTTCCCAAATTAGTCCTGATTTCTTATTTGTTGTATTGTTATTTGTAACTTTATAGATGTAAGTCAATGAATGTCATTTCCACTTGTGGAAGAATGACAATGATATGCTCCATGTATGGGTTGTTCAGAGTCAGAGGGAAATATTTGGTTATTTATTTATATTTTACATCATGTTGATGGTAAAACTCTTTTTTACCCCTAGTATCTTTTTGGATATACTGTGGCTTCTCAAAACCCCACTGACTGAATTTCATTCCATTTGGGAATAATTTAAGATAGTATCACTATATAAAACTGCCTATTTAAAATTTCATTCCCCTGAATGTCCCTCTGATAGGTTCACAAGATTTCATTCCCAATGCTTAATATTAATATCTTGTCCTAGCCGGTCTCTTATTGTTACAGTTAAGAGAATCCATGGGCTGTAAGACTTTAGAGAAGAGTACATTTGAAACATGCTGAACAGGGGTGCCTGGGTGGCTCAGTCGTTAAACGTCTGTCTTCAGCTCAGGTCATGATCCCAGCGTCCTGGGATCGAGCCCCACATCGGGCTCCCTGCACTGCAGGAAACCTGCTTATCCTTCTCCCACTCCCCCTGCTTGTGTTCCTTCTCTCTCTATCTCTCTCTGTCAAATAAATAAATCTTTAAAAAAAAGAAAAAAAGAAACAAGCTGAACAATTGTCCCTCCCTAAATTCTGATGATAAAAGGCATCCTAGAGGAAGGGCTACATTAAATGTTCAGATGATATTCTGCTTGCCAAAGAGAGCCAGCTGTTTATACTTGGCGGCATACTGCAACAGAATTATCTCATTTGCAAATCTTGGAATATGGAGATGCAGATAAATGTTAGCACTATAAACCAGCAAATGTAGAATGAGCTGTATTCTTAGCATTTGGAGGAAGATTTCATATTTCATATTTGTACATATGGAGCTTTAAAAACTTATTCGTAAACATGCCATCTGAGCAACATGGCACATAAGGCATTTTTAATATGGCCAAAGCTGTATTAAGACACTCCTTATATAATGTTATACAAACAAATATCTTAACATTCTACTCATATAAAATGTTAATAAGGTGTTTAGCAGCAGAAACAAAAGTGTCTTCTGTGTTTTCATAATAAAATGAGTGTTTTCTGCCAATCAAGCATCATAGCTAAAGACAATATTACTCTCTCTTAGAGACAAAAGGTCACATCAGAATTTCTTTGGTAAGCTCACATGGTTCACACATTCACATCTAAGCCTTCACAAAAAATTAAGTTCATCAGTCAAAAGGAAAAAGTGTATTCCTAAGAAATTTGTTTATGGGTCTGAAAAAAATGTCAAGAATTCAAAGGACTGGGTGATGACGAGTTTTTTAAACATGAGATTTTATTTTAGCTCAAGTAATTTTTTTCCCCTTGAGAGAAAAAGACCCTTCATTTATAGTAAAACATTATTATTTGTCCTTGAATGGAAAGAAATTTGGCCATCACTATTAATAGCTAAGCAAGGAAAAAATCTGTTCTTTTCCCCTCAGTTGAAGAGAACCATTCTGGGTCTGTTAATCAATTCATTCTGTCCCCTGAAGCCAGATGCTCTTTTTAAAACTACAAATCTGATCATATGGAATTCTTAATTAAAACACTACAATGGCTTCCATTGTCCATAGGAAAAACATCTAAACCTTTAAACCTTAACATGGTCTAAAAAGTACTGCTTGATTATTCTTTCCTGCATCTACACCTGCCATGACACTGCACAGAGTCTCACAGGGCACCTAATACACAGAGGCACTGTATAAATATTGAATGAATGGGGAAACAAACATTATAATTTTTTTTCCTCAGGCAAGATGCATGCAGAGAAAAGAGATGGGTGGTATATGTACATTTACCTCACCACCCTATATAACATAGGAATACCTTTGTCTCCGCATTCTCCATCTCCTTATCATGTTTATTTTTCTTATAGCATAAAATATCTGACCTATATTATTTTATGGCAAAAATGTCATCTGGTTTATCCACTTATCTCCTAAAGGCTTAAAGAATTTGACATTGAAGTAGATGCCATGATAAATTTCTATTGAATTAACAAATGAAGGAATTAACTCTGCTCCTTAAGCACTTACTTGGGTCATCTGTTAAATGATCCAAAAGCATTTTTCAAGGCCACTTTGCCTTCAGTCATTATCTTCTTTCCCATCTACCATTCTTCTCTCCATTTTTGAGTAATTATTTGTTCAACGCAAAGATCCTTTTGTTCTTCCCTCATTTAAAAAGAGCTTTTTTGGCACTCTTTGCCTTCACAATAAAGTTCAGGATACTTAGCCTAGACACAAGACATGGCCCTTGCTAACATTGCCAAGCTAACTTCCACCTTCATCCCACACTTTTCATGTTACAGCCAAGCTGATCATCTCTCAGTTTTTCAGGTCCACTATACTTTCCCTCACCCACTGGTGTGTCTTTGCATGAACTGGTTCCTCTGGCTAACCCTTTTTATCTGGATAAATTCTTAATTTTTTTGAAGGTTTGTGCTGTAGAGTAACTTCCTCGGGGAGGGCTTCTCTAGAGCTCAAATACTGGGGGACTTGCCTGCTTTGTATTTCCCTGATGCTTCCTAATTTCTATATCATATACTACTTACCTTCTTATCATTTGATTGCTTACTTGTCTGTATTTCCACTAGACAGTGAAGCTTTTGATGGCATACGTGATCATTTTTTACACAGGTGGCTGTGCGTAGAGTATTTGCTGAATGAGGACATGGAGTTAAACATCTCATAATTCTAAATCAGCTGCAAATCTCTGGCAGTTACTTTTTAGATGGACACTGGGTACTCTTTCCCCTAAGACCTAAAACAATACTGGGGACAATAAAGACCTATGGGCTACCACAAAGAGAGAGAGCATCATGATTGATCCCCTGATTGGCCTGTACTGACCGATGGATAAAGAAGTTCAGCTTAGTCGAGGGACAGACTGACATTGTCCAGAGAGTAACTGAACTCATCGCCAGCAAACTGCTTGAAAAAACTAGTTCTTTATTATCCTAAACTCACACACCCAACTCTCCATAGGATATTATTTCCAAACCCAGTATCACTTTTCTTATTCCTATAAAGCTGCAAAAACTGCCATAAGAAGCAAGAAAATGTAGGGGAAAATCCAGAAAAATATAATATAAGAACTTGTGGCATTAATTTACTGATTAGTCTCTGATTTTCTAGATTATATTACCTTTGGAATAAACTCTTAGATTTCACCATAAAGCACATAAAATTAACATATTATATTCCTTCTAAGATTGCAACATTATATTGCTACAAGTGTCAAAGTGGATAAGAATGGAATCTTAGCATATCAAAATCTGTTTTTAACTGCGCACAACAATGCTAAGCTCTACGTTCTCTTTTAAGATTATTTGGACAACCTGACATAGCATTAAGAGGGGCTGCATACATTTTCTCGGCCACAGCAGCAATGGGAAGACAAGTCTCCTCCTCTAATCTGATAATAACAATTTGTTATCATAAATCAAGAACTGCCTTAGGAAACAACTGGAGATATTGAATAATTACTGGAGAAAGAATAGTTCAGCATCAAATGAGCCAAAACTCAAATATCCATTTTGAGACAAATGTACATAAGTTTCCATGTAGACACCATCTGATATAATTGCCTAACACATTTTTAGTTTTGGGAGAGGCCTTTGCCTCTTTTGACCTCAATATCCTCATGGAAATGGGGATAATAATGTCTGCCTCACTGTTTTTGTGTGTGTGGAAATTTAATTAGATAGGAAACATAAAGTACTTAGCACACTATTGACATATACTAGCTCAGCAATAATTGGTTGATATGTTTAGATATTTTTTATGGCTTCCCAATCAAGCACGCTAATTTAATTTTAAAATGACCTTTGATTTTTTAGTTATATGGGGAGAGAGGAGGGGGAAATTGCAATAAGGAGGGAATAAGACAGTGTGGTAGAAGGGTGGAAGAATTATAGGGAGCCCAGAATGACTTGTCTATATTCAAGATGTTTCACTGACCAAATGGGCTGAAAAAGCAAATGTTGACTTTAAACAGTTTACTACAGAAAAGCAACCTTTTAGAGAACTAATTTGTCAGTGATTAAGCCAACAGACCATATGAAGGGCCTGCTGTTCTTGAAACGTATTCATTTCTGTTATCAAAGAACCAGCTCCAATTGACTAACACAGTATCTCCTAGAATTTGTAACACAGTTTAAATATGTAAAAATTCTGTGTAGCTACCTCCAAAGATGGTGCCCCAGTGAACCACACCTCCTAGGAGCCATTCCCTTATGTAGTGACCCGACCTCCTTGGCTGTAAGTGAACTGTGACTCACTCTTGACCAAAGGAATGCAGAGGAGGTGATACTATGGTCATAATGACCAGAAGCTGAATCAGAAAAAGCCTTACAGCCTTAGGGAGACTCGTAGAACATTTATGTGTGGAATGTTCCCTCTCAGAAAACTAAACTTATTCTTTGAAGCCTAAACCACATGAAGAGGCCAATGAAGACAAGCTAGTTGAAATCCTCAGCTGAGTTTTACTTAGCCCAATAGCAAGCATCAACTGTCAGCTTTGTGAATGAGCAATCTTGGAAGTCTAGCTCAGTTGAGCCTTATTTTTTGCTGCAGTTCCAGCCAGTACTTAATTGTAATTGCATGACACTCCTCAAGTAAGAATTGCCCATCAGAGCCCAAACAAGTCACAGAAACCAAGTAAAATAATAATAAATCATCTTTTAAACATCCTGAGTTTGGGGGTAGTTCTTATGCAGCAAAAGACAATAGGAATGGATGCCTGTTAAAAACTCCTGGCACAGAGAAAAAGGTATTAATAAAATAAGTTCAGTTGATAGAATCAGAAATTTATCAGAGAGTTTAATTTTGAATCAAGTGCTATTCAGTTGATGTCAGAAACTTGGTAGAGATAAATTATATTGTATTACAATTCTAAGAAGAACACAATTTAATTTCCCTAAAATTAAGATGCATCTTGCTATCAATGAGATTGTATAATTGACATTTATTTTTCTTAGAAGTACTGAAAGATGCTTCTTATAATTGATGGCATCTTAGATCTTGGAATACAATATATTGGATGGATAGTCTAAAAGACTCCCCCTTGGGCTAACTTCCTCAGAATTTCCTGGAGAGTCGGTTTAAGAAGATTTCTAGTTTTCACTAAATTAGAATATCTTGGGGCAGGACCCAGGCATTTGTATTTAAACTTCCCAGGTGATCCTTATGTGTAATAATATTTGAAAAACTTTGATTCACATAGCAAAATCTCTGTCCTAGACTAGAAAATTAAGTAACCAGATCCCTTTACTTTAGCTCCCCATTGATACATGTTCATTAAGTTGTAAATGGCATTAGACTTTTGACACTTGTAGAGTCTTAAACTGAATTGTTCAGTAAAGACACTTATTAAAAATATTCCTATATTTTCTTTAAAAAACCTCTATAAAGTGTAATTTCTATTATATTGCTCAATGACAAATTCATTTTAAACATTAGAATATTGAATCTCCTCCTCCTTGATAGATAAATTTTTATGTTATTTTTATGTCAGTGATCCAACTGTGTATATGCCATCTATTCTAAGCCATCACAAATATATATGTTTCATGAGATGTCAATATTCCTTCAATTCAAAAAGATTTAGATATTATAATTATGAATGTCATATTTTAATTAACTAGATTCCCTGGGGAGAATGTGAAAATAATTCTTGAGATATACAAAATTCTAAAAGTTGGTATAAATCTGCACAAACATGCTTTCTAAATATTTAAAATTTTATTTTACATTCTATGAGGTTGGCATTACCCTAATACTAACACCAGACAAGATACTACAAGAAAAGAAAATTATAGGCCAATATCCCTGATGAACATTTATGCAAAAATGAACAAAATATTAGCAAACCAAATACAACAATACATCAAAAGGATCATACACTGCAAATATAATAAGGGCCATATATGACAAACCCACAGCTAGCATACTAAATAGTAAAAAGCTAAAAGTTTTTCCCCTAACTTTAGGAACAAGAGAAGAATGCCCACAGTTATCACTTTTATTCAACATAGTATTGGAAGCCCTGACACAGCAGTTAGGCAAAAAAAAGAAACAAAAGACATCCAAATTGGAAAAAACAAAATAAAACAGTCACTATTCACAGATGACATACTATATATAGAAAAATCTAACGCCTCCACTCAAAAGCTATTATAACTAATACATGAATTCAATAAAGTTGCAGGATACAAAATCAATATACAGAAATCTTTTGTGTTTCTGTACTTTAACAACTAATCAGCAGAAAGAGAAATTAAAGAACAATCCCATTTAAAATTGCATCAAAAAAATAAACTACCTAAAAATAAATTTTATTGAGGAGGCCTAGATATTGAAAACCATAAGACATTAATACAAGAAATTGAATAAGACACAAATAAATGGAAAGATATTTCATGCTCATGGATTGGAAGAGTTAATACTGTTAAAATAGTCATACTAGGGGTGCCTGGGTGGCTCAGTCGTTAAGCGTCTGCCTTCGGCTCAGGTCGTGATCCCAACGTCCTGGGATCAAGCCCCGCATCGGGCTCCCTGCTCCGCGGGAAGCCTGCTTCTCCCTCTCCCACTCCTGCTGCTTGTGTTCCCTCTCTCGCTGTATCTCTCTCTGTCAAATAAATAAAATCTTTAAAAAAATAAAATAAAATAAAATAAAATAGTCATACTACCCAAAGCAAACTGCATATTCAGTGCAATCCCTATCAAAATAGCAATGTCATTTTTCACAGAACTAGAAAAAATAATCCTAAAATTTGTATGGAACCACAGAAGACCCTAAATAGCCAAAGTAATCTTGAGAAAGGAGAGCAAAACTGAAAACATCATGTGCCTTGATTTCAAACTCTACTACAAAGCTATGGTAAATAAAACAGTATGGTACTGACACAAAAACAATCACATAGATCAGTGAAACAAAATAGAGAGCCCAGAAATAAACCTATGCTTATATGGTCAGTTATGCTATGGCAAAAGAGGCAAGAATATACAAGAGGAAAAATACAGTCTCTGCCGTAAATAATGTTGGGGGAAAACTGGACAGCCACATGCAAAATGAAACTGTACCACTTTCTTACACTCTATACAAAAAAAAAACCCCAAAATGGATTAAAGACTTATATAAGACCTGAAACCCTAAAACTACCAGAAGAAAACATGGGCAGTAAGCTCCTTGACATCAGCCTTAGCACTACTTTTTTGGATCTGTCTCCTCAGTCAAGGACAACAAAAGCAAAAATAAACAAATAAGACTACATCAAACCAAAATGCTTTTGCACAATGAAGGAAACCACCAACAAAATGAAAAGGCATCCTACTGAATAGGAGAATATATTCACAAGTGATATATCTTATAAGGGGTTAACATCCAAAATATATAAAGAACATGTATAATTCAATATCAAAAAGACACAAGTAATCTGATTTAAAAATGAGCAGAGAACCTGAATTAACATTTTTCCAAAGAAGACATACAGATGGTCAATAGGCACATGAAAAGATGCTCAACATCACTAACCAACAGGGAAATGCAAATCAAAACAGCAATGAAATATCACTTCATATCTATTAGACTGGCTATTATCAAAAAGACAAGAAATAACCACTGTTGGTGAGGATGTGAAAAAAGGAAACCCTCGTGCTCTGTTGGTGGGGAGTGTAAATTGATGAGGCCACTATGGAAAATAGTATGGAGGCTCCTCAAAAAATTAAAAATAGAACTACCATACAATCCAGCAATTCCACTTCTAGGTATTTATTCTAAGAAAATATAAACACTAATTTGAAATACATATTAACCTCTATGTTCACTGAAGTATTATTTATGATAGCCAAGATATGGAAGTAACCTAAATGTCCATCAATAGCTGAATGGAAAAACAACCTGGATTACATATATATTATCTATTTTTAAATTATTTATATTATATACATATATACGTATATTATATATGTGTGTGTACATATATATATATATATATATTACTCACCATAAAAAACAATGAAATCCTGCCATTTGTGGAAATATAAATGGACCTAGAGGCTATTATGCTAAGTGAAATAAGCGAGACAGAGTAAGACAAATACCATATGGTATCACTTATATGTGGAATCTATATAAACAAAACAAACAAACAAACAAAAAAACAGAAACAGACTCATAGATACAGAGAACAATCTGATGGTTGTCAAAGGGGAGAGAGGGGAGGGATGGACAAAAGCGGTGAAGGGGATTAAAAGGTACAATTTTCCAGTTATAAAATAAATAAATCATGGGGACGTAATGAGAACATAGGGTATATAGTCAATAATATTGTAACAACTTTGTATGATAACAAATGCTAACTAGACTTGTGGTGGTGATTATTTTGTAATGTACATAAATTTGGAATCACTGCATTATACATGTAAAACAAATACAATATTATATGTCAATTGTTTTTCAGTAAAAATATTTCAATGTCTTAATTGTGTAGAGAAGTGGACTTGTTTTGCAAACATCTAACAGATTACCTTTATATATATAAATATGAGTGTATATATATATACATATATATATAGTGCTTATTGCATAGCTCTTTAACTCTCTTTCCCTAGAAATGTAGAAATTGTTGAGTCAATTGTGAAATTAAATTTGACATTTCATATCCTGATAGTCATGTTGCTAGTATTTGTGGCTCCTTTTTGTTCACTAAAATGCAGCTGGAAGCAAATACACTATAAAGGTTCCGTAGCCATCAGCAACCTTGATAGTCAACCCTTCCAACTGGTGAATAATTAAAACCACTACAATACACTACTACAGTCATCTCTGTCCATCACATGCAAAATACGTTTTCCAGAATTTTATTTTTGGAATGACTTGCTTAAATTCTCACTTTGAGAACATGGGGACAAAAACATATGTTAATAAAGTTATAAGGAGTGAATTCAGCTTCACATGGTGGCAGGAAAGGAGAGCAGATTGTATAACAATTATCTTTACCTGATGGCATTGTACACAGAACTGCATTTTGTATAGCAATTCAAATTTAATAGTTATTCAACAAATGTTTATTCAGTAAGTTCTGTAAATAGAAAAGAAGTCTATGTAGGTATGAATATGCTGCAATAGAAAGAATCAGCTTGGGGCAATAATATTTTTGAAGTTAAAAAATTTGCAATTTTGTTTTCAATTAGAACCTATTTTAGAAAGAAACAAAGGGAGAAAGTTCACATTAGAAAACTGATATATCCAGGGATCAAAGTTCACCTGGAATTACACACTCAAATATACCACAGAATATTTGGGATTTTGTACAAATATTAATATAATATAGATTATAAATATCCACTGTCTTTTTCTGACTATGGATTTGAATGTTACTCTTCTTTCCAAAAGCAATCATTTTTAAGCAGTAGATGACATTTAAAATTCTTCCTTTCAACCAAATTTGGGTAACATAAACTTTCTCCACATTACTTCACACTGCAAGAGAGGTCTATTATCTACCAAACTAACGGCATTCCAAATCAAAAGAATTTCATTTGAAGATAACCAACATTAACTGCTAGCTATTTGAACTGTCAAAGCCCAAGAATATTATATGTACCAGGAGTACTGAGCTGGGGTAATGAAAATGCTCCAAAAATTGGGCTTAATGATTAAAAATGTCTGATAAAAGAGCATTTCAATCTCTTGAATCATAAAATATCAATAGGACATAAGGACAACTAAATAACTTTGCCCGTCATACAACTATGTGTGTTCATCAATTGTCTTTTGCATTTCTGTAGTTTCATTCTTTCTCCTTCTCCTAGTCTAAATAGTGGTGGATGGAGTACTGGTACTAAAATAGTGGTTGTACTGGCAATTACAATAATATAAGTAAGAACTATCATTTAGTGAACATTTACTATATGCTTAGTATTGGCTCAAGTGAATCACTCCATCTGAGAGGTTAAGGAAATCGCTTAAGGTTTTGTAGCTATTAAATGAGAGAGAGTGGGGTTACGAATTCCCAGTCTGTCTGACTGACATTTTCACCTTTACCAAAATAAGTACTATGTAAGAAATATGACTTTGTCTATAAACTCTGTTAAGAACTTTCACAAAATCACATTTTATTAATATTTAATCATGATAATATATTTTGGCTCACATAGAACAATATATTTTATGATTGTGAGTAATTATTTTGTCAATATATTTTTTTAAAGATTTTATTTATTTATTTGACACAAAGAGAGACAGCGAGAGAGGGAACACAAGCAGGGGGAGTGGGAGAGGGAGAAGCAGGCTTCCCGCTGAGCAGGGAGCCCGATGCAGGGCTCGATCCCAGGACCCTGAGATCATGACCTGAGCCGAAGGCAGTTGCTTAACCAACTGAGCCACCCAGGCGCCCCTATTTTGTCAATATTTTTAATAGTGACCTATAGTTGTGCATGAAAATATTCACCTACATTGTATGTATTTTTAAGTTTTCGGTTCTCAGGATTGTCAATGTGAATCAGGCCACCGTAGGAGTTAGTATATACCTAGAATGGAAACTAATGGGCAGACTCCATCAAAGCAGGAGGAGAATAAAAAACTGAGATTCACAGTCAAGTGAATCAGTAATACAGAAGTCAGAATCAAGGTTTCAAGCAAGAGGCTAGTTTATTTAGGAAAAGTCTAAAATATTAGTATTCAAACTTTTAAGACTGAGAGTCTCAATTTACTAGACAAACTCAATATAATACTTTGCTTAATTGAGCAGGTATCTAATAGATAAATGTGGTCCACAAATATGTTTATCTACCAAGGATCTAACATCTGATGAAGAATAGTAGGAGAGGCCACATAAAACCCAAAAAGGGTCAGATAAAACAAAGAACCAAGAGTATGACTCACTGCAAATGCTTGACTGACTCACAAGATAATGTATATTTTCAATTCAAAAAACATGATTCAGTAAGATGTGTCCAAACAAGCTAAATTATTGAAGAGAACTGCAAAGTCTGCATATGAAAAGATGCACATGAACCTTGAAAATGCTTGTGTTGCATTATTTAGAATAGTTATAAATGTCAGGTTACTGCTGGTGGTACTGTTCTTAAGAGTGGCATTTGCAAAATAATATTTGCCAAAGTTCACATCACTATTTCTGTGAAAACCGTAGGTAAACTTCCTTTTACACAAATTTATATGTTCCCTTAATGAAGATACTATAACTAGTATAACTATTGTTTTAGTTGAGTTGTTCTTACATAATAGGCTTGATTTACCATATGCCTAAGATGTCTTAAATACATATATCAACTGTTTATGAATGATACGATTGTCTCGTAAGGGAAGTACTTTAATTAAAATTGTTTGACAACTACCAAAAGTCACTGTAAATGTTCATGGATTAGCCCATTAAACATTCAAAAAGGTCATTTGTTCAAAATATTTTAATATTGCTTTTATATTGAAAAATGCTCAAGATGTGTTTAATGCATTATACTTTCCTTATTCTACTATTCGTGGACAAAACAATTTTAATGACTCATAGATTATTATTATTAGATGTACTATTATTATTTTGTAATTTATATTAGAATTAAGAAATTTCCACACAGAGAAGCATATACTTAACATAGTTTTGAAAAATAATAGCAAGAATTAAAAATTCTGCATGATGAAATTTATTTATATTGTTGGAAGAGATGAAATGGTGAAATAATATTTAACAAATGAATAGATGGGTTCAAATAGACAGTAAATTGTGGTGCCAGATTCAAATGTTCATTACTAAAGGATATGTTGAAACAGAGACAAAAATATCTATATTTGCAAAAACTAGTATTTTTAGCACTCATGAAAATTTAGTGAATTTAGAAGTGATATTATGCAAGATATTAATGTTGTGAATTTAGTTTTTTAAAAAGCCAACTTTTAAAATTTTGTTATCATTGTAAACTCTGATGCATTTTTCAGAAATAACACAGAGAGATTCCATTTATATTTACACATTTACTCCCAAAGGTAACATCCTGTAAAATTGTAATACAATGTTATAACCAGGATACTGACATTGAAACAGTCAAGACACAGAGCATTCCTTTCACCACAGGGATCTCTCACATTGCCCTTTTATAGCCACACCCACTTCCCTCTCACCAAGCACACTCTCTGTCCCCAGTCTCCTTAATTCCTGGCAACAGATAATCTGTTTTCCATTTCTATAATTTTGTCATTCCCAAGTGTTATGTAAATATAATCATTCTGTGTATAACCTTTTGGGATTGGCATATTTCACTCAGCAAAATTCTCTGAAGATTCACTGAAGATGTATTTTTTTAACAGTTCATTCCTGTTTATTGCTGGGGAATATCCCAAGTATGAATGTATCAGATTCTGGTTAACTATTCACCTCTTGGAGGACATTTGGGTTGGTTCCAGTTTGGGGCTATTATGAACAAAGTTTCTAGAACCATTTGTGCAAAGATTTTTGTGTGAACATAAGTTTTCATTTATCTTGGATAAATGGCTAGGAGTATAATTGATAGGTCATATAGAAATTGCATGGTTAGTTTTTAAAGAAATTGCTGAGGTAGTTTCCAGGGTGGCTGTTCCATTTTACATTCTCACCAGTAATTTGAGAGATGATCCAGTTTTTCCATATCCTCACCAATATTTGATGTTGTCATCACTTTTTTTTTTTTTTTTTAGGCATTCTGATATGCATATAGTGAGATCTCATTATGGTTTTGAATTCCATTTCCCTAATGGCTAATGATGTTGAACATCTTTTCTTGTGTTAATTTGCAATCTGTATGTCCTCTTCAGTGAAATGTTTATGTCCTTCCCCATTTTCCAATTAGGTTGTTTTATTTTTAACTGTTGAGTTTTGAGAGTTGTTTATATATTCTACATACCAGACCTTTGTTGAATATGTGGCTTGTAAATATTTTCTTACAGTCTGCAGCTAGTCTTTTCATTATCTCTTCATGCTCACAACAGGGTCTTTTACAGAGAAAAGAATTTTTAATTTTGAAGTTCAATGTACCATTTTTTCTTTTATGGACATGTTCTTGGTGACAAGTGCCTAGTCCTAGATCTCAAAGAGTTTTCTCCTATTTTTTTTAAAGTTGTATAGTTTCATGTTTTTTATTTTAATTTCATGATCATTTTGAGTCTTTTTCTTTTGTAAAAGGTAGATTTAATTGGAGATCTTTTTTTTTTTTTAACCTACAGATGTCCAATTGCTCTAACACCATGTTTTGAAAGGGATAGCTTCCCTCTATTAAATTGCATTTGCACCTTTGTCAAAAATCACTTAAGGATATTTATATGGACCTATTTCTGGGTTCTCGATGGTTGCCATTGATCTATGTGTCCATCTTTCCACCAATACCATACAGTGCTGATTAGCTATAAGTCTTGAAATCAGGTAGACAGATTTCATCCCACTTTATAATTCTTTTTCAAAATTGTTTTAGCTATTCTAGTTCCTTTGGGTTTCCATATTAATTTTTAAATAACTTTGCCTATATCTATAAAATCTCTTCCTGGGATTTTTATATAAATTGCATTATATCAGTATATCATTTTTGGGAGAATTGTTATCTTTACTATATTGAGTCTTTCGATATATAAACATAGTATATCTCTCCATTTACTTAAATCTTTTAAAATTGTTTTCATCTGTACTTTGTAGTTTTCAACTTATAAACCGAGTACATGTTTTTGTTAGATTTCACTTAAGTTTTTCAATTTTTAGTGATTGTAAATTCTGTAGTGTTTTCAATTTCAATGTCCATACACTTACTGGTTTTATATAGAAATATAATTAATTTTGTGTATTAATTTTTTACTCTGCAAACTTGCTTAAGTCACTTATTAGTTCTAAGGGGTTTTTGGGTAATTTTTTGGGAATATCTATGTAGACAGTTGTGTTATTTGAAAATAAGAACAGTTCTATTTTTTCCTAACATATGCCTTTCATTTATTTTTCTTGCCTTATTGCAATGGTTAGAACTTCCAACACTAAGTTGAATAAGAGTGGTGAGACCAGAAACCCTTGCCTTCTTTCCATCCTAGGAGGATAACATTTAGTCTTTCAGCATTAGGTATAATGTTATCTCTAGGTTTTTTTAATATATGTTCTGTATCAAGTTGAGGAAATTCCCATCTATTTTTATTTTCTGAGAGTTATTTTTTATTATAAATGGATGTTCACTTTTGTCAAATGTTTTTCTCCATTGGTTGATATAATCATGTATTTTTTTTTTATTTTGCTAATATGGAAGATTGCATAAATTAGTTTTCAAATATTGAAACATCCTTGCCTCTGTAGCATAGACCCCACTCAGAATTTATAATTATTTTTATATATTGCTGAATTATATTTGCTTATATTTTATTAAGAATTTTTATGTGTAAGGAGGAATAATAGTGTGTAGGGCTATTTTTTTTTTTGTACTGTACTTGTTGTGTTTTGGTATAAGGGTAATATTAACTCGATAAGGTAAATTGGGAAGTGTTTGTTACTCTTCTATTTACTGAAAAGGATTGTGTAGAATTGATGTTAGTTAATTCTTTAGATGTTTGATAGAACTCTCCAGTGAAACCACTTAAACCTGAAACTTTCAATTTCCAGATTTTTTATTATAAACTCAATTTTCTTCATAGTTGTATAGATTTTTAGATTTTCTTTTTAGAGTGAGTGAATTGTGCAAATTTGGATTTTTTGGTGGAATTGGTCACTTTCATCTAACTTGTCAAATTTATTCATGTAGAGTCATTCATAGTATTCTCTTTTGATGTCTGAAGATATCCTGAGTTTAATTCCAGTTTTATTATTTTATGTATTTTATTTCTTTGTCATTTTTGCTTGTAAATTTTATTGATCTTTTCAAAAATCTGTTTTTTTCTTTCATTGATTTTCCCTATTGTTTTTCTGTTTTCAAGGTCATTGATTTCTGCTCTTATTATTATTATTTCCTTCTTTCTACTTGCTTTGGATTTATTTTGCTCTTATTTTCTTGATTCTTGAGGTGAAAACATTTTTTATTTGATTTTTCCTCTTTTATAATGTAAGAAACTAGTACAATAATTTTCTTCTTAGCACTGTTCTAGTTGTATCCAAAAGTTTGATATGTTGGGTTTTCATTCAGTTCAAAGTGTTTTGGGATTTTCTTGAGAAAAATTTTCTTGATACATTCTCCTTTAACCATGGATTATTTAGAAATAATAATTTGCTTGGTTTCCAAGTAAATGGAAATGTTCCTGTTATCTATCTGTTACTGATTGCTAGTCTTATTCCATTGTGGTTGGTGAAGGTCTTCTGCATGATTTCACTTGTGTCAAATATGTTGAGATATGCTTTATAGCCCAGGATTTGGCCTATTTTAATATATGTTCTATGGGAACTTAAAAAGAAGGTATATTCTGTTGTTGTTGGTCAGAGTATTCTATCAGTGCTGATCAGATCGTTTTGGTTGATGGTGTTGTTTAGTTCTTCTGAATAAATATGAATATAGTTCTTCTATATTTGCTGGTTGTCTGTCTAGTTGTTCTATCAATTGTTGAGAGTGCCCAGAAAGATACTAGGATCAAACACAAGCTGTCCAGGGGTTAGGATTCACCCAAAGGTCATTGCGTTGTTAGACAATCATTCTAAGTCATATATATATATGCCACTCATGTATTCCACAGCATGAAATTAAAAGATTTTTCTTAATTACCCAGTGCACCTAGTATATTTAACAAGATTTAACCACAGAAAGATAACCAGTGGAGGATGTATATTAAAAGAGTTATTACAAGATAGTAGCTTATTGTGAAGTTTGGTTAGGCAGGTTAAAAATCTACAGACCATGCTATCAGAAAAGGCAAGTTGGAACACTTAAGTATGAGGTAAACCTGTTGTCCACAGGTGGAATTTCTTATTCAAAGATGCCTCAGCTCTGCTCTTGAGGTCTTTCAACTGGTTGAACTATGCTCACCCAGATTATCTACAATAATCTCCCTTACAGAGAGTCAACCAAATATGGACTTTAACCACATCTTTGAAATACTATCATGGTATCATCTTGATTAGTGTTTGACTGAATAATAGGACTGTAACCTGGTCAGTTGACACATAAAACTCACCATCACACCAAGCTGTTTCATCTCCTTCAGATACCTCTCCAAAAGAATCCCTTCTAAGTGAAGCTTTCTCCAGCTCTTTTACTTAGAATTATACCACCTCCCACCAAACACTCCCTATTCTCCCTTCTTGTTTTATTTTTTTTCTTAACATGATTGCTACCTTTCACAATCTATACTTTGTTTAATTTATCCCCCCCATTAGAATGTAAAAACCATAAACATAAGTATTTTTGTTTATTTCATTCATTGTTACATTCCCAACAACTAGAATGGGCCATTGCACAGAGTAGACATTCATTAAATATTTCTTAAATGGATGACCAAGGGGCACCTGGGTGGCTCAGTCAGTTGAGCTTCCAATTATTGATTTCAGCTCAGGTCATGATCTCAGGGTCTTGGGATCAAGCCTGATGTCAGGCTCTGCCCTCAGAGATGTCTGAGAAGATAATTTATTCTTACTTCAAAATGTATTGTTTTATTTATATTATACCTCAGAAATAATATTTCAAGAAAATAGCAGTACTGATTTGCATAGTAAAATTCCATAAAAAAATTATTTACATAGTAAATTTTAAACTATACACATTATTTGACTCATCAATTCCACTTTTAGAAATCCACCTTATAAATAAATTTTCCAAAAGTTTACAAAGACACTTTTACAGGATGTCCATTACAACACCGATTATAAAGGCAAAAATAATAACCTAAATTTTTATCAAGGCAGAATTGGTTAGGGGTGCCTGAGTGTCTCAGTCGGTTAAGCATCTTACACTTGATTTCAGCTCAGGTCATGATTTCAGGGTCGTGAGATCAAGCTCTGCCTCAGGCTCCACACTCAGCAAGGAGTATGCTCGAGATTCTCTCACTCTCCCTCTATGCCTACCCCCCTCGCATGCACGTGCTCTCTCTCTCTCCCTCTCTCTAAAAATAAACAAAATCTTTGAAAAAAAAAGACAGAATTGGTTAAATAAAATACTGTACACTCATGTTATGAAATACCATACAATAGGTAAAAAGAAAGAGGCAAAACTATGAGTAAATATTTAACTATGTAAAGTGATGAAAGGATAAAGAATAAAAAAGAGAGTATGTATTATTAACCCATGTGCATGAACAAGGATAAGCATGATAAAAAATAAAAAATAATAAGGATAAACGTGTATATTTAAATACATTTGAATATCAATAAAGAATTGCAAAAATACCAAAAAAAAGTGTGTTAATAGTGTTTATGTCTACAGTGTGATGGGAGGCAAAAGCACACTTTCATTCTTCATTTTTTTATGTTTTAGTACTGACTGACTCTCCAAAGTGCATTTATTACTTTATGATTAAAAATTGGGTTACAATAAATAAATAAAATATGCATTGCTTTGACACAGCAGTTTTGTTTCTAGTAATTTATCCTAAAGAAATGATTAAGGATATGCATAAAGATTTATGTATATAATGTTCATTGTAGCATTGTTTATTATAACAAAAATGAAAATAGCCAATCCTGCAATGTGAGTGTAGTTAAATAAATTACAGTACATCCATTTTATGGATATCATGTATTCATTAAAATGATGCTGTGGAAGTTTTCTCCTAACATGATGTATCACCCTTTCTTAAGTATAAGAAAAGGGGGTAGTTACAAAATAGAATGTACGGTAGGCCCACATTTTGACTAAATATAAGCATTTTTTACAGATGTTTATATGTCAAATTCTTAACTGATTGCCTCTGTTTAGTCTGTCTTGGTTGGTTTTTATGGGTTTTTTGTGCATTTATGTAATTTTGAACAATTCTGCAAAAATATGCATTGCTTTTAAAAACACAGAATGTTACAAAAATAATTTATATCATATTTAAAACATGAGAAATTTTCCTGGATGAGAAAATAAAAGGCTCACAAGTTTAGTGTAAAGTCTATAAATATGTCCTGGTCCAGATTTTTATTAGTAACACCAAAAAGGGTAATTTACTACAAAGAAGAAACAAAATCAAACATGTCAGGATAAAGTTGGATAAAATCAAGCTCCCTGGGAAAAGACTGAGAATTGAGTCTGAATGAAGGCAAATATCTAATCTTAAAATACATATTAACTTAGTAAAAATTAACTTTACTTTTATTATTGTTATGTCACTTCACTTGATTTCAAAATAAATAATTACAATAATTACCATATGCCAACTGTTAGCTATATGGTTTTTATGTAATTCTTACAACAGTTCTGAAATAGGCCTTACTATCCACTTTTGGGGATATTTTGCCAATACTGAATGGAATATCATAGAGACTTTAAAAATTGCTCAAATATATGCAGTTAGTAAATAGTACGGCTGAAATATAATCAGATTTCTTTGATCCCAAACTCAATATACTTTATTTCATCTCCGCAGCCTGAGAAGGTGTTTTACTACTTATATTAAACAAACCTGATGTCCAGATATGTTTTGGACATAGGGACACTTGAAGGAATAAATCCAAGCAATGAATGGGTATGACCCAAGGGAAAGTAGGGTTATAAGCCCAGGATAATTATAGCACAAAATAGAATTTGGGGAAAAACTTTAGTTGGAGGAGTATGGACAAAACCTCTAAAATTTAAGAGTGACTAAAGAATAGTTTTGAGTCTTCATAGAATAATCTGCTTAATCCCCTTTCTTCTAAGCTGAAAATTTTAAAAATGGTAGTCAAGGACTTCTTTGGGCAAATCAATTATTCAGCAATTTCAGCTTTTTCTCACGCACAGGAGAGCATTAGTGAGGACAATAGAAAAGCTCTGTCATGGGGACCCATGTTTTTTGGCTCACAGGAACTTCGTAGACCCCTGAAAGTGTCCTTTGACAGCGTTAAGTGGCACCTTGACATAGTCAGCAGTAAACTTGATGACTACAGTATTGGAATTAGCATTGGTGCTGTGCAGCGGTATCGAGGAAGGATCTGGGCTGGGGAAGATGAGTGCCTGTCTGTGACAGGAGTCTAGGAAAGGAGGCCAGAGCAATTCAACTTGTCATAATAAGCAGAACAAAGAAGGGGAAAGGGAGCAGCATAGAGGATGGGCCCATTTACTAAATCTTAAAGTAAATCCCTCCCCCTCAAAAAGGAATTAAAACCATCAGAGGTGTGATAGAATTGTCCAGAGGCCACAATACCAGCTATGGAAAATGTGAGAACATAAACTAATACCTTTTTTCCGTAAGGATATAAAATATCATATATTTTTATTGCTTTGTAATACATAACTAAATTAAAGATGTAAGCAGTTTATCAAAATCAAATGTTGTCTACCTCGTTGGTGTTTAGCAAACCTGTCTGTATGAATATGTTTAGTAATTTTGAGATTTCATAGTTTTGTAAGCTTTTGTATCCTTTTAGAACCTTTAGGATATTTTCTCCCTAGTAACTATGACTATATGAAGTCATTGGTAGGGAAAAAAAAAAGTCAGCTACCTCTCTTTTTTCACTAGTCTGATTATTCAGTTCCTGAACTTAACCAAGAGGCTCCTTCCATTTCTCTCTTTTGCTCCCTCTGTCCCTACCCACCCCACACCCCCACTACTTGCCTTCCTTGAGTCAAATATCCCAGGAAAAATCAAAAAAGAATCAGAAGTGTCCTTGGATTGAAAGGGATAAAAACAACAGTGCATTAACAACAATGACTCTGAAGTATAAAATCATGGAGGAGGGAGTAAAAAGCAATCATGTTATATCTATCTTAATATTATGAATTCCTAATCATCAGCAAGCAATAGTGTGCAGAATGAGATTACCAAGGGAACAAGTATAGATAGAGGAGAAAATTCCATGGACAGAGCCATTAAGACCTTGCAAAAAGACTGAAAATCAACATCCAGAAAGACTAAAGAAGAATTAAGAGAAAGAGAGGATAAATGTTTCAAGGAGGAGAGTGATTAAGTAGGTCAAATGCTGTCAATGGATAAAATAAGTAAGAATTGGCAGTTGGAATTAGCGATACAGTGATGATTGGTGACCTTGATTAAGTTCTTTGAGTCATATGGGGAGAAAAATAGAATGGAGGGTCCAAGATAGAATGGAAGGGGAGAGGTTCGAAGGCTAGGAAACTCTTTTGAGAAGCCTTGCTGTCAATTGTAGAAGATAAATAGAGTCTTAGCTGTAGACAAAAGTGTAATGAACCAAGAATTTTTTTCAAATGGGAGAAATAATAGCATGCTTATATGCTAATTGGAATGATCCAACAGGGAGGAAATCTGAGGATGAGATAAGATAGGGGAGAATTGTAACTGAGTAGACAAGAAGGTTGTGATCTAGTGCCCAAGAGTAGTACCTGGTGTAGGCAAGGAGCACACACAACTCATCAGTGGTATCAAAAGAAAGGTAGAGAATATGGGCAGAGATATGGTCAGCTGGGTAGCCGCCGTGGTGGAATTCTTCCTCTAACAGTCTCCTTTTTCCCAGAGAATTATGAGGTAAAATCTGAGAGTAATGATGATGGAGGCAGTATTGGGAGACTTAAGGAGAAAGAAGACATGAAATAGTACTTAGGACAGTAGGACTGGGAAGTGACTTGGAAAATAGTGATTACTGCAAAGCTTTACGGGCCTCTTGAGGTAAATTACTATGATGTAAATTGAGACGTGTGTATATCTGTTGTGCAGGGGCAAGCACCGAGAAAGAAGAGAGTTGGATTTAACCAGGGCCAAGGTATAGCCGGGAGAGTAAGACCCAGTAAGAAAGGCACAGGGGACCTGCCAGTACCAGCCAAGGACTAGCTATCATGGTTGACCATGGGAGTAAGGCTGGGTTTTAGAGAAAAAGACACAAAGAAGGTGAGAGGCAGTGAAAAGTGGTGGATAAATCAATTGCAGGTATTTTATTAAGGTGCTTGGATTGTAGGAGATGGCATACTAGAGAGAGTAAGCAGAAAAAGCAAAATGGGGTGGTCTCAGAGTGGGAAAAAACATTTGTTTGAAAATCAGAGACAATGATGAAAACAGTACTTATATATCTCTCAGCTGATGGACTTGGCTAACAAGAAAAAATCCCACTTTAATATTTGCATCCCAGGTATTTTAAAATTAACAAAACAATCCCCTTTTGGTGGGCCTAAGAATATTTTGTGAGATGTTTCATAAAATAACTTGAGAGGATTCAAATACCTAAACTATAGCATCTTATGTTTACAACTGCACCAACAAACATATTAACAAAACACTGAGGTATCTTTCTTTTACCTGTCACTCTCTGTGTGTAGGTAAAGTCAATAAGGCTTTTCTCTATAGATGAATTTACATCTTTTAATCTGGTATTTAAATAGAATTTAAAAATTCCTTTTCTATTGAATTGTCATTTAATCTAATCCAGTTATTTTAAAGATATATTCCTTTGCTGTGCATTATAGCTTTGAAATTTATTAGTATCCAGATTCACTGAGGTGCACCTTCTCTGTAAAGTGAACATAAGGAGGAGTGTACAGGTGGTGAGATCACTTGTGTAAAACATGGGCACTTCCAAGCTCAAAGCATTTACGTATGCCAAACTGAAATTTTGGCTAATTCTTGATGAAAAGTCATTTCAACTTTAACATTGGTCTGCCTTGGCCAGACAGGGAGAATATATACAAATACATTTGCCTACCTTATGATTGACTATATCTAAGGTTGTAGAACTTGTGTGTGAGAAGGAAGAAAACAATTAATCCTATAAGCATTTAGATGGTCACGATTAGGCAATCTGTGAATTATGAGGCAATAGAGAGGTCTTCCTTTGAAACTCAGCGACCTTCAGGTATTCAAAAAGGGTAAGGAAAAGTTGGAAATCTATGTCGCCAGATAGCCCTTGGTCGATGCCCACCAAGTACCAATTACCTGACAATCTGTCAGAGTCTTAGCCATACTGTCATAAATAGGACCACAATGAGTAAATTACATCCTTTCATTCACAAGTTTAATAGTATTTCAGTCTCCTGCGAAAACCTTGTATCAGCCTTCCTGACAACTGGTAAGAGATAACTTCGTCACTAATAACAAAATTCAAGTATTGCCTCTGCATTCTGTAGGCTACATTCTCTAGTCCTTACCACCTTCAAACATAACTGTCTAGTCTCAGTAGTATAAAACAATAATTGTATGGGCTTAAGGACAAAAGAAATGTGCGATCCAGCTATATCATTTGTCAGGCCAGATGTACTCACAGACGTGAGTCCTCTCTTATAGGTTTCTGAGGTCTCAATCTACAATAATAAATTCATCAGTAATAAAATTGCATCAATGAGAAGATGATAAGGTTTGTTGGTCCATATGCTGTAAACTATAAGACAAGCAAATGGCCCAGTAAAAAATCATATCATACTTTCAACACATATTTATTGACCAAGCTACTATGCCAAGCATCAGTTAGAGGGCATGAAGTCTTTAAAGTAATAAGGGAGGTGAAATGCAAATATTATGCAAGAAGAAAATGAAGCTTGCTAAATGAAAGTATTGCGGAAAGTTTACTGAAGAGAATTGAAAGAATTTAGACAAGTGTTAGTGTAAAGAAGGTGAGGGAGGGAAAAGTGGGTAGAATGCTTAGATGCAGGGAGTCTAGAAGCTGTGTTTGGATAATAGTAATGTTCACTATGGCAGGGCACTGGGACTTACTATAAAATGGCAGGAAATCAAATTAGAAAGGTAGATGGTCTGTACGTATATGCACAGACCAGGGGTTCTCAAAGTGGCATCCAGAAACCTTTGGGAGTCAGTGAGATTATTCCAGGGAATCTGCAAGGACAAAATGATTTTCATAATACTATTAAGATATCATTTGCCTTTCTTACTTTCATTCTTTTTTGAGTGTACACTGGTGTGTTCTAGAGGACACATACCATGTGATATTTCAACTGATGGAATACAGAACAGACGTGAGAAATTGGTGGTCTCCTATAAATCCAGACATGAACGAAATTTGTAAAGAGACTGTAGAACAATGAGATTCTTCTCACTGTTTTTTGTGTTTGTTTTGTAAAAATATTATTAACTTGTAGTATATGTTTATTGTTTTTATTTTTAAATGTATTCAATCTATTTTATAATTTCCATTTTAATTTCTAAATATGGTAAAGATGAGTCTATGCAACCCATATTAACAACAGTACTTTGAGATTTTCAATGATTTTTAAGACTATAAAGTGGCCCCTAGACCAAATGTTCGAGAAATGCTGGTATAGATGAAAGAATTTGGACTTCCTCCCTAAAGATGGGTTGAAGAGGAAGTGATCATTAAAATCGATTGAAAATGAGAGAACACTGTCAGAGTCTGGAGTTCTGCCATACTTACCTGCTATATTTCACTACAAAATCTGTTTTGTAGCATTTATAAATTTGCCCATTTAGCTTTGTGAATAATTTTCCCTCCGTGTTAAAGAGCAGACAGCATTGGTAGTAGGCACCTCTTGCATCCCAATTCAAAACCTCTTGGTCCTTATCCCAACTGCCCTTGTCATCACTAGTCCTGCACAGGCTTCAACTCTTTTTCTGGGTGCCGTCAGCCTTGACCCAGATCTGCACCACCTGGGACACTCTTCCACCACCCCCTGGCTTCTCTGAACCAGTGCAGGATGCCCACAGGAACCCGCTTCACACTCATAAGTGTGCCCCTCCCAGAAAGGTTAGCCGCTATCATTGAACAGTGAATAATGAGGACCAATAAGTAAACATTCCCCCCTTTTCTTCCCTGAGTGGAAACTTTTGAAACAGGTTTCATAAGGTTTCTCAAAGGTGCCAGGGAAACCTGTCAGAGCAGACAACTTGATAACCCATCTTTGTTTGGCTTTTCCTCCTTCCTGGTTTTATTTCCTCTCTATTCCTCACTTCTGCTTCCAGGGATGATGTTTGCAAATGAAAACAAGTCTTTGCTTCAGTCTCTGCTCTGGGGGAACCCCAAGCTAAGATAATATGCAGCCAATTTTTTTTTTTTTTTTGCTTAAAAATCCATTTTCCTGTCACACTAATTCAATTCCAATCTGTTTCCTGTTAGTAGAAACTGAAAAGTGTCATGGAAAGTATATATTTGTAAAACAAGAGAAGCAAACATGAAATGCATCTTTGACAAACAAATGCTCTCATGTACATTTTTGCTTCCATTTTTTAAATGAAGACAAATAATAAGTTGATAATACAGTAGTTCAGCCATAAAATGGATCCGTTGGTCAAATTAAGCTTCTGTTGGGTACTAGAAAAAAAATTAAAATAAAAAGAAGTACCCAATGAACCAGGAAAATAAAGTATTTTAAGCTTTTAAGATCTTTCTCCACATCAAGTCTGAAGAATAATGGTCAAGAATTTAATTTAACATTTTCCAGCGCCCTAGAATTCTGCATACTTTTTCAGTCCTTAACAGAAGCCTTTCTCCCATGAATTCAATTTCATGCCATCCCATTAATATCCTGTAGTGACATCTTACAGGTCATCATTAACTTCCAGAATCCCCTCTGGCAGAAAGTCCCCTTCTCAGGATTTCCACTCAGGGCTTTGGCCCCGTGTGAGTGTGTTAAACATACTTAGAAGAAATAAACCTATCCCAGTTGTATTAATAAGTCAGAGACTATGATCCTCTCATTTAACACATCCTGCTTAGTAGTTATTAAATAACTATTGAGGGAAGTTTGATGCCCTTTTAGTAACCCACCTCGCTCATCGTGTTGGTCTTGTGGTCAAGACTGACATAATTTTAAATATATTCACTGTTTCACTAAGAATTATTATTCCATTTGTTTGTTCTACTTTCTCATTACATATAAATCTCACTACCTATTGCTTAAATATGCAATTATGTGAAACATAATAGAAAATAAGCCTCAAATTTGTCATTTCTAATTACCTGAAAATGTCAATGTTCTTTGAAATATTTTTCCTGTTTAAGTATAGATTTTGTAGATTCTCTGGTAAATATCAAACCAGCATGTGAAATGACTCAAATAACATTCCCTCTTTGAAAGCTTACTTGATCATATTTACCACTCTAGGTACAGGTAGATTTTAATACTTCTGTTCTCCTCTTTAACATATGAAACTGTATCATATGTTATTTCACATAATGATTAGCCCATCTGCCTGTCTCTTTAAGCACTTTAGCTGCAGACACCATGCCATATATCCCAGTGTATAGTCCAGTGCCTAAGGAATAGAAATTATTAAAAAAGTGAATGTGAGAATGAATGGCTGAAAGAATACATCAAACAATACAGGAATGATGACACGAATGAAATAACAAATAAACAAATAATTGAAACAAGTAGCTTTAATAGAGTATCAGAGTCTGAATTCCAGAAGCACGCAACGCAAAAGTCCAGACCAATCATGAAGTTGTGTTTTTTTTTTTTCTTTTCTTCCAGTTTCCATTTCAGTGTTTAAATTGTTTCTGATTTAGTGGAAATGAAAAGAGATTTTTTACTGAGCTAATTTTTCTATTTTAATGTTCTTTCTGACTTTAATTAAATATCCCCCATAAGCTTGTCTTTTGCCTTCTCTCTCTCCCAGAAGTGAAGCAGTGAATGCTCAGCTCACAGGCTTCACAAAGATTTCACAGCTCTATTTTTAATGCTCGTAGTAGAGTTGGAGACATACATTAAGAATTTTTTTGTCTTATTATTATTAATTCCAACAAACTGTTACAGAGAAAGGATTGTTCCGATCAGAATTATACTAATTAATTTTACATAATCAGGGATTGGCCTTCACTGCAGTTTTGTGTGTTCTTACAATTTGTCATTCTCTGCTGGATGCAAATCCGTACCTTTGTGCTTTTACTTTTTCAGCAGTGGTATGCTGTATCTAGATGCCAAGACTTAGAGCTTTGGAAGTAGGCACATATAAGATAAAAAGAGAATTATAGTTTCTTGATTAAAATTGCTATTCAGAAGTGGCACTAAGTTTTGTTTGCTGATCTTTGTTATTTTGGAAGGGGGGGCTCTTTTTTTTGGTACCCAAAGGTCAGTTACTTTGTGTATTGTTGGCATGCGTGAGGTAAGGCACAGTGCATGACAGCTTCGGTGAAGTTTACTTTTCGGTAATTGGACTGAAGAATTTGCTTTTGGCCATTTACCTAGAACTATTTCACTATCCTAGAGCTTTTGAAATCATCAATCTTATATATATCACTTGGATAGCTAGCTTGACAGTTTTGATGGGCCATTATTGTGGTTTAAATTTTATTTTTGGAAGATTTCATTTGACATTTCAGACTTATTATGCTACCTTGAAAGCTGGAGTTCCATAGGGCTCTGCCTTTGATCTCAGGTCATCATTAGTTAATGCCAATGATCCACAGCATCCCCCTCGTGTGAACAAGAACTCAAAAAACTTGTGAAGTACCATTTCATTGTGGCTCTTTTTTCATTAGTAATTATATTGGACAGTTTGAGAGTAGTCTATACATATTATAGAAATTCTTTCAATGTAATTTCATTAATTACCAAGATGAATAATAATTAGAGATTACAGTGGTGTTTGATTAAGGATCAAAGTGATACTTCCTTTCCATAAAAATTGAAAGGAGGAAAAGGAAATGCAGACTACAGAGTCCCTGGTTCCATTTCTTTCCTCCTTTTCTGCTACTGAAAAGAATTTTTATAGCTGCATTAAACCAAGACTGAGTGTGACTGTAATTAATACCATTATTAAGAAAGGTCATTTCTAGGTTTATTTTGCTTTCAGCAAAGCTTCTGTAAAGAATATATTAAAGAAAAATGAGGCAAATGGTCATTCTAACAAACAGTCACAATGCTATATGTGAAGAGCAAGTATTCACAAATAGCATTTCTGTAAAAAGAATTCTGCTTTAATGTTTTGAAAAGATCAAGTGGTTCACAAAAAATTATTTATACACTTTGTAATGGTATAAGGCATTGCATGTGATATATGAAACATATAATGATGTAAGTCATTATTATTAAGAAGTAATTTTTCATATTTGTTTATTTACAAGAAAGAAAAAATACTCTGAATTACAGTTTTATATCCCTGCATGCAGAAATAATTGTCCCTCAATTTTCCTTATTCTTTCACTCATGAAATTCTGAACATTCAGAGCACTTCTACCTAAATAACTAAGCACAATCTGGTTTAGGCTGATAGGTAGGAGGATGCTTTCCTAAAAATACTTGATTCAACATCATAGCATCATTAGTTTTCTTGTGGTGGTATCTTCTAGGTGTTACATTTTTAAAAAAAGTTCTCTCCAAATACCTGAAATCACAACATACCACTGGCATTTCTTCCATCTACTATGTAAATAATAATTATTCTATTCACCAACCTGTAATAGTGCTTATGATCCCCGTTACAATGCCAACTGATTATAATGCCATCAGACACTGATCGACCACTGCATTTGATCCTCAGTACACTACACTATTTCTTTCAAGTTGCCTTAAACCTCAATAAAACCTTCCCTTTACATCTTTACATTTCACCATCAAATTTGCATTTTATTTTATTTTACTTTATTTTATTTTATGTCTTTCTGTATTGTCATTTCAGGTCAGGGGCATTTTTTTCAGAGAACAAAGTAAATGGCAAGAGCTGTAGTGGAGAAATCATGCATCAGAGAATACTCTTCAGTGTCCAGGAGAGTGCTGCTTGGCTGAGAGCATTTGCGGCACAGTCCTCTGGTGCTCGCTGGCCAAAAGGCTAATGTTGGTCTCCTGTCCCAGCTCTCCTGGCTGAGAATGTGTGATAACATTTAACACATACAGGGGATGTGTGTGTGTGTGTGTGTGTGTGTGTGTGTGAACAGGGTACCATAATAGAAGGATGTGTTTATGTGTAAAATAATGTTTTTATTAATCTATTGTACAGAAAAATAATAAATCAGAGATGCATGAAGTGAAGTTAATCTAGTTATGTGTGTAATACCCAACAAGTATAAAGAGCCCAAAGGAATTGAAATGGTAAGAAAATAGCACATCTCTTTCTCTCCTTCTGTTCTCAAATACAATTTTTTATGTGCTAATTAACTACTGGGGAACTATATTTTCCTTCTATTTTCTTTTGATCATGTGAACTGAGAAGGCATTTTACAGAAATATATTGATGTTAACAGAATCCCATTACAACAAAACAATATGTGTGACCACATGAGATTGCTTTAAAAGGATTTGTTTCCATTATTGTCAGAATCATTTTGTATTCAGCTTTCCGGTGTAAAAGCAGATTTAGAAAATTTAATCAATAATATGTATTATAGAAGTTACCTATAGGTGTCATAATAATGTTGTACATTTCTGTTTCAATTAACTTCAGGAGAAATAAATTAGGTTTGATTATATACAAAATTTACTGGAATGAGAACCTCCCGCTAAGGATACAGAGCATTACTCTGCTGAAAACATTGGGTATACTTTTGTTTGCTCATTTTAAACCCTGATGAAGACATGTCCTTCTACATTAGGCCAAAACTCCAATTTCAAATATTTACCTTCAAATGCATACCCCATAGCTTCTAAGCAACATAAAATTGCTGGCTTCCCATTATAATTTCTTTTCTCCCTTCTTCAGCTAACTGAACAGTTCTTCCATGTGGGAAATCCTTTCTTCACCACTAGCACAAGGCTAAGCAGATGAGCCAACCCACAGTTACCAGAGAGCGCCATCTACTCGATCTCGTCGATGGTTAAGAGAAGAGACAAACCAAGGCATCAGAGTCCTCGCTTGGACTTTTGCTTGACCACTGGAGAAAGAAGATTTCCCTCTTTACTAGGAGAGTTGACATAAGGATAATGGAAACCTAGAGCTAGCATCAGCCTGATGTCTTTGCTATGACATGGGTGGAGACCGCCTAACAATGACTCCAACTCTGAGGAAAGCATCAGAAATAATTAGTTCTGATTATTTCCCCCAGGAAAGTGAGAGGATTAGCCTCCTAACATTGTTCAAAACCCTTAAACCAGTAGTGCCTGAATAAGGTTTACTCCTTGGACAACCTCCCCTGCAAACAATTATATGAGATGAAAAATCCTCCTTTTGGCCTTTTTAGTTTAAATGCGTTTTTGTCACTTGCAACTGAAAAATTGTTAGGACATTTGCACGTGCACACGCACGCACACACATTTAACACTTGACATGTTGAACGTACAGGATGGCACATCTTATCTTGGAAGTGTTGGAAGTTAACTTTTAAAAATAGAGAAATGTTCTTGAAAATTCGCCTGAGAGAAAGAAGGGATATCTTAGGGAAAAAATAAGTAACATGATTCACTGTTAATCTAACATAGTGTTTCTTAGAAGAAACATTTAGTACCACTTTTCTGTTGTGTCTCAAGCCCTGATTGTGATGCTCAGCTGGGCTCCAAAAAGTAGCCTCCAATCCCAGAATTTTCTTGTTGACAAAAGTCCACTCTAGAGCTAACTTCACCAAACTCCTTTGCTTCTTATCACATGCTCAGCCTGACCAATAAGTCAGTAGCAGAGAATATTGTGTAGCTTCTTCCCATTCTGAGATAAAACTAACCCATAAAACTAGTGTGTTTTTTAATTCCCAGAGTTGTGGATGAAATCTTTATATGTTACCTTACTATCAGAATGCTAACATCTAAGTTCCCTTTTTTTGACCACATAGGAAAAGTTAGGAGTTATATACAGACTGACTGTAGAAAACAGCAGGAGGGAGAAAGAAGCTTCCTCTCAGTCTTACCTTTACCTTTAGGTAAACACGAACTAAAATACCCTTTGGAAAAAGGCATAAATATTTTCCTATTTAAATAAAGCATGATTTGTTATTTTTGCTTTCAGAAAATCTAAAGAAAAAATTTTAATCCTTACTAAGTGGAGGGGAAAGAAGAGTTTAGATTCGAAGACAAGGTATAATCCCTTAGGTATATGGCAGAAGCTAGAAAGAAGAGAGGACTGTGGTTTAAAAATTAAAACAAACAGTAATTCCTTACATCCACCCACCTTTACCATTTTAATGCCTGCTTAAGATCCTCCCAACTTCCACCACCTGCATTTCTTCACTGTGGGCTTTCTCTGGTTCTCTAGCCAGTGCTCTGCTTGTGTTAGTAGCTGGCAGCCAGAAGTTCTGGGGAGTTTATGCCCCAAACCTAGCAGTCCTCTACCAGTGACTGACAGGAGTTGGTATATAAATACCTCAGCTTCCTCATACTTCAAGTGAAGAAAAAAATATGATACATGTGTTCTGTGTACTGCTTCTCCTAACTCCTCAGGATTAATTTACCCTTGCCCACAATGTATTATTAATTGTTAATGTACCCTTTATTGCCTCCTTCTCTTCCCTATCTAAATTTGACACTTGTCTACTGTTATTTTCTAGAATTACCTCTCAGCCAACCAGCCCATCCCAAATCCTTGTCCTTGTTTGCTTTTTTAGGATCCCAAAGCAAGACACCTACAAATATTAAGCTTTCTGTTAGACCCCAACCCATTTATGGCAGATTAAAAATACAGTGGAGAGGTAAGATCTAAGATAAGACCCTTCTGAATTTGGGCCAAATTATTCATCATCATCATTAATACTATTTTATCTAAAAACATTCGTTTTATAACTCACGATTTCCTGTTTCTTTGTTCACCATTTATATTTACATCTTACTCCTTCTTTTATTACTTATTCTGGACTTGATTTCATTCTTCCCATAGTATAACATTTGATGTATATTTTGGTAAGAGTTTGTTTACATTCATAACTCATGGTGATTTTTTTCTAGAATGTTCTTTGCCATTTCCTTAATAAATCTTTGTATAGATATAAAATTCAGCTAATTACTAGGTACAAAATTTTAAGTTGCAAGTTATAGTCTCTGAGCATTTAAATTTCTTTCACTGTCATCTGTGTCTTTTAGTATTAGTGTACTAAGTTTACCCTTTGTAAATAATGTTTTTTGTGTTTGATTGCTTTTAAACAACATATTTTTTCTTAAATACTCTATATTTCATTAAAGTGTATCTAAATGTAAATTTCTTCTTATTCTGTCTGGTCAGGATTCACCATGATTCATGAATGTGAGAAATCAAGTTTTTCTTCAACTCCAGAAAGTTTGCAGGAATTGTCTTTCATATTATCTCTTTTCTACTCTTTGTATTCACTTTTTGTTACTGAGAAATATGTTGGCCCATCTTGCCCATTCTTCCATATTTCGTAAAATTGCTTTCATTTTATTTTATCCCTTTAACTCTCTGTTCTTTATTCTGAATAATTTATGCAGCTCTTGTTTTTGTTTGCACTTTTTTCAACAGCTGTATCTAATCTAGTCGTTTAACTCTTCTATTTTCTCTCAAGATTACATTTTTCAACTTATAAAATTTTTTTATTTTAAATTTTGTTCTGATTATTTATAGACTCTTGTTTTTGCTTCTTTTCAATCCCATATTTCATTTTTTAAGACATTTAAATATACTTCTATTTTATATCTTATAATTTTAATATCTGTTCATTCTGTGTTTAATTTTGCTGTTTGTCTCTACTGATTCTTATTTATCATGGCTTATTTTATTTTATGTAATTTGGGGTTGTGAATTCATTTTCAGGAGAACTTTTTCTACAAGAACCCTGTACAGCCTAGATTGTATTTTGTCCAGAAAGCACCCACACTTGTTTCTTCTAGTAGCAGGGCAATAGTAATAGAGAATTTGGCAGCCTTAGATGTCCTTGACTTCTCTGGTTCTCAAAGTCTAGTGCCCAATACTGTGGGAATGTGTAAAACTGAGCATTCTAGTGACCTAAGCCACCAAACGCCCCCCCCCCCCCCCCCCCCCCCTCAAACCCCCCCTTCACCCCCCCCTTTCCCTGCCTATCATCAGCTTTCTTTCACTTTATAGTTTTGGGGGATTTTTCTTACTCTTTTGTTAGTTAAAGTATGTATTCCAAAGTATTTTACTGTATTTTATCCAATGTTTCTAAATGTTTTAAAGAAGGGCTTTCATATTATCTATTAAGTTGAGGTATATGAAATTTCCAATTTTTGTCAGTTCAAAACAAGTGAAAATCATTGATTTCATATGGTTCAGTCTAATATTTACCTATATTAATGGAAATAAATATTTCTCTAGTCTTTCATCCTGTTAAATAAATGGCATTTACTGGGAATAGCAGCTGGTTTTTGGTGGTTCTGTCAACTGGTTATCAGATATTTGTACAGGATTTATGGACTATTTCCAAATTAGGACCATTTTCTGTGCCTCATCAGACTCTAAGTTGAAAAATATCACAATCAAATCTTCAATACTGAATGATTCAACTTACAGTGTGGTGAATAAGTGCCCAAATCATTCCTTGGATGTGTTTAGGAAATTTTACTGCATTGGACATGTATAATTTAAATATATATATTTTAAAATATATCATTGATTTCTTTCATCAGCAAGTGAAGAATTAACTTCTCTGCAGGAAGTAAACTCTTGGTAACCTAGCCATTTGCACTATAGTTTTCTTCTTTTTTTTTTAAATTTTTATTTATTTATTTGAGAGAGAGAGTATGTGAGAGGGGCAGAGGGAGAGGAAGAGAATCCTCAAGCACACTCTTTATTGAGCTTGGAGCCTGAAACAGGGCTCGATCCCAGGACCCTGAGATCATGACCTGAACAGAAAACAAGAGTCGGCCACCTACCGACTGATCCCCCCAGGTGACCCCAAACTTTTCTTCTTAAGAAATATTTATATTTATCCTTAATTTTTTTTTTTGAAATTGACATATATTGGCCACCAAGTGATAGGTCTGGCTATGCCGAATATGCCAAATTTACTAAATTGTCACTGAAATAAGTTACTAAGCAAGATGCCTGAAATCTCAAGAATAACCTATACAACCATTTTCAGTGGTCATGAATAAGTGTGTTCTGTTTGTTTGTTTCTTAATCTCATTTCAAAATCATCAATCTTGTGCAGTCTTGGTTCAGCAGGATAGAAAAACAGAGTCATAACTTAATAACCACTTTTTCAGAGAGCACACAAAAAACATGCAGACAAGACCATAATTTGATCTTATTTATAATTTTCTCCATTTTATTCAACAGTGGATTAAGATCAGTGGACATTTTTTTTAAGTCTAAATGTCTAAAGAACAAAAAGATGCATAAATTGGCAGTGCAGCCTAGCCACCATAACTCAGTTTATAAAAGTCCTTAATTAAATGAGAAATCTCTTCTGTATCACCTTTCTTCAATAATAAGCAACACAAAACGTGTTGAGCACTTCTCTGTCATATGCATAGGCGGAGTGTTGATTCACACTTTACACATCAGAGTACGTTCCACAGGTAAACATAATGATGCCAAGTATACTGTCTGGTGACAGCTCCACAGTGCATCCTCGTGATATTATGCAACGACATACTATGTCAGTTGATGAGTGTATTTTCCCCATAGGTGGTTCTGCTTTCCCTCACATGATCCTATTTATCATTAACTGGTTTGTGATGCTCTTTAAAAAATGGCATGACTTGCAGTTTTTTACTATAAAGACTAAAACTTAGAATGCTAAACATTGATAGCTAAGGGTTTTTTCTCTATTTGAACACATTAATTAATTTCACACAGAAAATTATGCTTTTCATCCTGTACAGGTAAAGTCCAGTCAGTTCACCACAGAGATCACTATGCTTTGTTTTAAATTGGCACATGAGCTATGAAGCACCCATGCCACCATTTAGGTTTAAGCCCTACAACTCAGTATAAATGGCTACCAGTTAAACAAATCTAATTTAAGATTATCTTCTTTGAAATTCTTATTTGCAATTTTCTTTTGCTGCTACTTTGTGAAATCACTATATGCTCAAGTTTTGTTCTAAGAACAAATTCACATCCTTTATTTTAACACTAATCCTAGTCAATGTTTATATTTATGACTTTATTCTGTGTTGCAGTATTTATGATCCTATTTTATCACCGCCTTCATGCTTTAGTGAGTGACTTTTAAGCTATTGATCCATTTCTGTGAGTTGGGGATACAATAAAGCAATATCCCAGTTACAATAGAAATGCAAATTTAACAAATTTAATTAATAAAATGTAATTTATATGAAAATACCTTAGTCAAGACAAATTACTCCCTGTTAAATGAATGTTAGCCTAGACCAACTGTCCAGCACAGTACTTACAGTCCATTATTAAAAACTTAACAATGATTATGGATGTAATAGAATTTCTGTGAAAAGTAGTTAATCTCAAATTTCAAATGTATGAAATACATGTGAACAAAAGGTTTCATCTTTTTATATTCATAGAAAATTGTCAAATCTCCATTGAACAACTGATAGTCTGCCATACTTTAAGAAGATGACTTCAGTTAATAGAGAGCCATTCTGTAGAGGAGAGACATAACCTTCATAAGCATAACATAGTCAAAGGTTCAAATGGTAAACAATAGGGTATGAATTTGGGCATGAATAATTAGGAAATGGTAATGGTAAGTAGAAAGTTGATGCAGAACCATTTTGGTATAAAATCCACAATCTCCACTTCCTACCTATAGTCTTTTTTTTTAATCTACTCAATTAGGCAACTATGGCCACCAGTTTACTGAACCAGGAAGGTAACATACTACCTCTGTGTTGTCCAATATAATGATCAGGGATCTGTTCCCACCTAACTTACTTGACTCATTAGCAATATTGGACTCACAGAACACACTATTCTCTTGGCTTCCATGACACCACACTTCCTACCTTCCTATGTCTGACTGAGCCTCAGACTTAGTCAACTGCTTAGTTGGCATTAACTTTTTCTTTTTTTTTTTTAACATTTATTTATTTATTTAGAGAGAGAGAGATAAAGAGAGAGAGAGCAAGAGCAGGGGGGAGGGACAGAGGGAGAAGCAGGCTCCCCGCTGATCAGGGACCCCCCGATGTGGGGCTCGACCCCAGGACCCTGGGATCATGACCTGAGCTGAAGGCAGACGCTTAACTAACTGAGCCACCCAGGCATCCCTGGCATTAACTTTTTCATACCTAGTAACTATTGAAAAATTGAACTCAATACCCAGATCCTTTGTTTCCCGAAGCTTCCTCACCTCAATAAAAGTCACTATCACTAAGCCCATTATGCAAGTCCTTCTTTCTCACCTACCATTACAGCCTATCAACAGTAATTCCAAAACATATCCAAAATTTGTCTCTATCATTACCACTCTAAGCCAAACTGCCATCAGCAATCAATCAGGTTGCTTCAAAAGCTTCCTAGCTTCTTTGTTAGCTGGTATGATACGAGATGGTAAAAAAATTAAGAAATAAAAATTTGAATATCTCTATTTTAAGATATCTCTTTTTAAGACTGAGGAAACTTGAACATGTATAAATCAAGAACTGGCCAGGGGCACTGGGAGGCTCAGTCAGTTAAGCGTCTGCCTTCAGCTCAGGTCGTGATCCCAGAGTCCTGGGATCAATCCCCTCTTCAGGCTCCTTGCTCAGTGGGGAGTCTGCTTCTCCTTCTCCTTCTGTCCCTCCCCCCTGCTTGTGCTCCTGCCCTCTCTCTCTCTTTTTCAAATAAATAAATAAAATCTTTCAAAAAAATAAAATAAGAAGAAATGGCCAGAAAAATGGGAGGGAAATGCAAGGTGCAAGTCAGAGAGAGGTTAAGATATAACCAAGGAGGCAGACAAAATGGATGTCAATAGAGTGCTTATGGAGTCACTGAGACCACATTCTGAAACCAGTGATGGCTTTATCGCCTAAACATCGTGGAAGTAAAAGGGGTAGGTAAACAGCATGTATTATGGATTGAAGCTCTACGAAGGTCATGTTGGAGAAGCACATTCAACAGGGTGGTGTGGGTAAGATACTGCTATAAAATTCTCTTTATGTGGTCATTGTGAACTGTTTTGCTTGCATAGCAACTACCTAAGCAGCCATACTGCCCACATCCTCTTAATTTAAAAGAAAAAACAATAGCTCAAGAGAAGTTACAAAAAAAATTATAGGGTACATTTTGAACGCTGTTTTGCTCTATTAACAATAGGATGACACTCTGCCCAAGATAGAACCAGTGTAATTGTTGGTAGCATCTCCTTTTCTCTCCAGTGTGCACTAGTTTTGGATGATAAAACATTGTGACTTATAGTAATCTTTTGTAAAATTACATAATAACATAATATATAATATTTTAATAATAATGTAGTAGAGCTAAAATACAAGATTGCATGCAGCAATAATCAGGTATTCATAACTAAGAAGAAAACGGGCAGCAGAATTTATCCCAGTTTGAGACTTGTCAGGTTGAGTCATGGAATACAGTAATTTCAATATGTATCAATCAGGCTGTTCCAGGCACCACTCCACACTGTTAACATGTGTAATCTCATTTAACCCTTAGAGCAAGCCTAGGTCTTTTATAATCCCCACCTGGCAGATGAACCGGGAGACTGAAAAATTAACTAACATGACTAAGGTACTAGAGCAGCAAATAGTAGAACTTACAATCAAAAGCAGACAATTCAGTAGAATGTTAAGGTATTCATGAGTGCAGAAGTAAAAAGACATGGACATGGTTTAGGAGATAAATGACCAGTGGGTGACTCTACACTGGGATGATCAGAAAAAGACAAGAGTTGAACCTAAAGGCAAAACACATGTTTTAGTAGAAGTAAGGGGCTGACTGAATGGGCAGACAAAAGACTATAGTCAGAGAAAAGGATTTCAAAGTTTGAGGCCATGTACATAAAACCATGTTAAAAACTGAGCAACCTGGGAGTAACCGTGCATGTGAGTGGCTGAAACACATAAGTAAATCAAAGGAAAGTTTTAGAAGTCAAGGAAGTCAAGAAACTACGAACCAGTAAATTACTTCAAAAAATATTGAAATGCAAATAATATAGAGGTATTAATATCTCAAAGAGAGAAGTAAAAAGGACAAATGATACTTTCAGGAAATAAACTTTAGGCAAAGCCTTATTTCCACCTTTTCTCACACACACACACACACACACACACACACACACACACTCATACTGAAATTCCTTTGATTCTAACACCAGGCATTAAGGAGAAAAGTTTAGAAATGTGAAATGGGGTGTTTAACAAATGTACTTTATATAACTTAATGTACTCAGACTATTTTGTCTAATTACTAATCAGAATGTCAAAATGTAGCTTGTACTTATTATCAATATAAATATATTTCCATTAGCTCAAGACAAAATTTCATAATGGTCAATGTACCCCAGAATCCACATGATCCTCAAAACAAAGAGTAAATCTCTGTCCACTGACCTAATTATATAACGACAGAGAATTTGCTTTGCTTTTTTTCAAAAGCTGTTTATTTTTCTCAGATGTCCCTCGATAGAAACAGATTTCATAACTTAAAAAGGAAACTCATTTAATCAACTGATATTGTTCGTCCCTTTGTTTGTTCCAATAATTGCTACATTTTTAACACCAAAGGAAAATACTGAGCCTGTCCTTAAAAGACTTTTTCCCCCCATATTAAAGCAGAAAGGATTATATTTATACAGAAGTTGAAATAGCTTTATTTGAGTTAGGAGAGAAAGAGTGATAAACCCGGCCACCAATTATATAAGAGCCTCACAAGGAAGCAGCACTTTGGTACTTAGAGGATTTAGGAAAGTAGATTTGACAATGTTCATTTCACCTTGCTTCGACACAAATAGGCAACATCATTATTTGTCAATAGTAAATGGCTGGGAAAAAAAAATACCGCTGGATATGAACCCACTCTGATAACCCTTTCCATTAGATTCATCACCATACAATATATTAAAAGCCAATTTGTACTGTTTAGCTTATTAAGTTTCTTTTGTACTTAAACATTTAAGGGCTATTGGTCATAATCAAAGAGCCTAATTCTTACAATTTAGATTTATTAACAAAACAAACTCAGTTACAAAGATTCTGAAAACATGGGCGCCTGGGTGGCTCAGTCGTTAAGTGTCTGCCTTCGGCTCAGGTCATGATCCCAGGGTCCTGGGATCGAGTCCCACATCGGGCTCCCTGCTCCTTGGGAGCCTGCTTCTCCCTCTGCTTCTCTCTCTCTCTCTCTCTCTCTCTGTCTCTCATGAATAAATAAATAAAATCTTTAAAAACAAAACAAAACAAAACAAAACAAAGATTCTGAAAACAAACAGAAAGTACTAAGAGTTGAGTGTTGAGATTCAGTGAATATCACTGAGTAACCTTATACATCCCTAACCCTTCTGTTCTTAAGTGTCTCTACTGCTAGTGGGAAAAATTCCTTATTTGCATTGACTTATTTTTCTAGACAGCAAAACTGTACAGAAACTGTCAGGTTCCTATAGTTTGGGGGACACCCTCAAATAGTATAGACATTTTTTTTTTTAACTTTGCTTGAAGTTTCAAGATTGCTTTTTGGACAATTCCAAAATACCTATCACATTTCATATTGAAAGCTATTTACAGAATGGTAGTGCATTTTCCCAACACCCTTCAGAGGTCACTAAATGCATTTTCATTTTCACTTTTAAACTATGTCTACATTAAAACAAGGCAATCCAATAAAAAGTGAAAAATTCACCCAAAAGGAGGTTTCCTCTAAAGCATACTGAACACTTTCTTTGGAAGATTTTCCTAACTTCGGTTTTAGAAATATTAATTTATTGCTGGCAGTAAGATTCCTTCTTAATCTATAGGTGATTAGTCTTGGGAGTATATAGAAAAAGGAGAGAAATCTTGGCTCACAGAATCTTCTATTTTACTCATTTCATGGTATCTTTCTGTCATTCCACAGCACTAGGCAATATCCAAGTCCAATGCCGATTCTGAAGGGACACCTTCAAAAAGATATTCTAAATTGTTCCCTTTAATATTATACACCTCCTTAATTATTCTCCATTCTGCTTACATTTATATCCCTTTCCATGAACATAAGTATTCCAGTATCTCCTTCAATACAGAAACAGAAAAACTCCTGATGCACGTTTTCATGAGACCTTTTAAATATTTCAGGTTTATGGCCAATACACCCCTGATGATCAATACATCAAATATTCTAAGTTATTAAGAATTTTTATCTACCACCTAAAGGAATGTATGCCTTCATATTTATATTAATTTGTCTCTTTTTCACAGTGGATATAACAAGTCCCAGGCAAGATTACCTCTATTCTTAGAACAATGGCATAATAGTTCAGCTGTGAGTTTCGGGATCAGATTGCCAGATTAGTCTGGAATATGACAATATCTATGTGTCCTTGGGCAGGCTATCTAACTCCATTTTTTTTTTTTCCATTTCTTCATCCAAATATTGGAGCTAGTAATAAAACTTTCCCTGAAAAGTTAGTGTGAAGATTAAATGAGATATCATAGTCAGCTTTTTAAATTAGAACTCAGAGTTCTAAAGTCAGAGCTCAGGTTTCATAAGTATTATCTGATGTTTGCTGATGTTGTTTTGTTTTTTGTTACTATGATTATTTTTAATAACCCTGGGATAAGCATATTTCTTCATAAAACCATCTAACAAAAGTAGGTCATTGTGCAAATATAAAGCTGATCCACACTTGAGAAAAGGTCATATTCAAAAGCATTGAGTGTATCTGAGTTCACTCTGGTTGTCTTTAAATACAAGGCCCACAAAAGTTCGATATCAAACTCAGTTAATTAAAATGAGCTTATCACTAGATAGAACATTTAGCAGAAAGTAGAAGTAGAAACTATTTCTGGAGGTTCTCTCTGCCACTGAAAATCTCAATACAAACACAATCCCTAAATGATACATAGATAATGTATTAGGTCCACAGAGTTACCTTTGTACTTTGTCTCATTAATCTCAATCATTTCAAAATATTCTCTTTGGAGACATCAGAGTCTCCATCTAAAGAAATTTCCTTATTGAATATCAAGTTATAAAAATAATTGTTTTGGTAGAGGGAAAAAGGCTAAATGAGACAGAATCAGGCCAACACAACTATTACTCTTTCAGGAATTTTAGGGATATGGTCTTTTTTTAAATTTTGTTTTACAGCTATAAATACATATTTATGAAATATAAACATTATTAAAATATTGAACATTATGATATCCAACTTCTGCTTAAAGATACAGGTTTTTATGATATATTTTTATAACTTTCATCAATAACTTTGTGCAACATATGTAAAAAATAGTTACACAAATTGTTTTCTTCTCATTACTTGAATCTAGTTCCCAATGCTGTAGAATGAAATCCAGTTTGCTTCCAGATAGCAGTACAAATAGTGTTCAAATATTGATTTGTCTCATTGTAATAGGCAGAATTCTAAGAAGGCCTGCACGATCTGCACTTCCTAGCGTTACACCCTGAATAGTTCCTTCCCTCTTTTTGAGAGTGCATGAGACCAGTATATTGCCTCTAACAGAAGATGGCAAAAGTCTCAGATTAGGTTGTGATATGTTTTTTTTTTTTTCAGTTTTATGAAGGTATAACTGACAAATAAAATTCTAAGATATTTAAAGTGTACATCGTGACGACTTGACATATGCATACACTGTGAAAGGAGCCTCCCATCTAGTTAATTATCACATCTGTCCATCCATCCTCACACATTGATCTTTTTGTTTTCTTATGATGAGATCATCTTAAGTTCTACCCTCTTAGCAAATTTCAATTATATAATATAGTGTTAAAAACTGTAGTAGTTGGGGCTCCTGGGTGGCTCAGTCTATTAAGTGCCCGACTCCTGATTTCAGCTTGGGTCATGATCTCGGGGTCGAGGGGTCGAGCCCCGTGATGGGCTCTGTGCTCAGTGGGGAGTCTGTTTGAGATTCTCTCCCTTTCCTTCTCCCTGTACCCCTCCCCCCACTAACACACGTGCTCTCTCTCTTTTTCTCTAAAATAAAATAAAACCCTGTAGTAATCATGTTTTACATTAAATCCTCAGATCTTATTTATCTTATAGCTTAAAGTTTGTACGCTTTTACTAACCTCTTTCTATTTGTTCTATCCCCTCACACCTGGTTACCACTTCTCTACTTTCTGTTTCTATGAGTTTGACCTTTTTATTCCACATATAGGTGAGGCCATGCAGTATTTGTCTTTCTCTGTTTGGTTTATTTCACTTAGCGTAATGCTCTCGAGTTTATATGTTTATAAGACTGCCTTGCTAATACACACAAGAGAGACTCTCCTTATGGCCTTGAAGAAAAAAGCTGCATTATGTGAACTTCCTATGAAGAGGGTCATGTGACAAGGGGCCACACATGACCTCTAAGACCTAAGGGCAGCCTCCAGTGACAGCCAGCAAGAAGTCAGGGCCCTCAGTCACAGAGCCACAGGAAATGAATTTTGCCAACAATCAGAAGGAGCTTGGAAATGGATTCTCCCCAGACAAGACTCCAGATGAGAATGCAGGCCTGGCCAGCACCTTATTATGGCCTTGTGAGACCCTGAACAGAGGACCAGGTAAGCCAGATCCAGAATCTTGGCCCACAGAAACTGAGATAATAAACGTGTGTTGTTTTAAGCCACTAAGTGTGTGGTAATTTGTTAATGACAATAGAAAATGAATACACTCATTTTCCAAGTCACATTTTGAAAAATCAGGAAATGGAAACAGGAAGCCATACCTTTTTTTTTTCTTTTTTTTTCTTTTTTTTTCTTTTTTTTTCTTTTTTTTTCAGTTGCCCAAAACCTCCACTGTTGCTTTCCTCTTCTATCTGGCTAGATCACCATCAAATCAGGTAGTTTATGATATCCTCTCCTTATCTTCTGTTTCTTTTGGTGGGAATATGGACAGGGTTTTACAGAACGGGAAATAGAACATATCATTCTTTGTCCCAAGTTTCTGTCACCAGTAATTTCACCTAGTTCAGCTGTAGTCAGTTCTATGTATAGCAGTTTGAAGTGATTTAAATAACTCAAAATGGCTTAAATAGAAAGGAGATTGATTATGTCAAATGACAAGAAGCTTATCAGTAGGGCAGGCTCTAGGCTCTGCAAACTAAAACTCCAGCTCAGCTTCTTTGTGATTCTTTTAGCAATTTCCTTTTCTAAGTTGGTTTCATCCTGTAGCAGATCCAGTAATCACATCTAGACTTGACAAGTCTGGCATTCAAAGAAAGGCTACTCTTTGCTATTCATTCTTTCCCTCTCTCCCTTTCCAAAGAAACCTTCCTAGAAAGTAGCCTGCAGACTTTTCTTCATGTCTCATTGGCCAGAATTAGGTGTCACATGTGTCTCCTAAAACAATCATTGACAAAGCTAAGCCAATCAAACCTCATCATAGGGGTAAGGCAATCTTCATTTTCCCTGGAAGTTAAATAAGAAGATCAAATTAGGATTCGTTAGTGGGAATCCACAAGAATGAGAAGAGAGTTTAAGAAGATATATTCGAAGAAGTTATTCCATAATGGATATTAAAAGACAAGTAAGCAGTACTCGGGCAAAAAAATGGATGAGAGAAACTGAAAGCAGAAGGTTAGGCATGTGAAAGGTAATCAGGACCTGAATTAGGATAGAGTCTAGATGGAGGGAATGTGAGGAGGGGGAAATGATTTATGAAATACTGAGGCAGTAAAATTAGGAGGATTTTTTATCTGTTATAAAATATTCATTTCCCCCAAAACACTGCATACACAACTCAGCTTTCTGTAGCCAGTTCACTTATAAAATTAAATTACTTCCAAAGATAATTTGTGAAATTTTGGAAATACACAGTATTCATGTTAAAGGTCACAAATGAGTTAATTTCTCCTATCTAATATGAACATTTCAGACTTGAGAGCAACTAAAAACTGACCAGTATGCTAATTGCAAATACCAGAGATAATGGATTCAAAATATGAGAGCCACTTACGCATGAACAGCCTTCATTTCAAGATAGAAAACCAAAAGCAGGAACTGTTAAAGCAAATCGTCCTCCTATGAAAGTACTCTTATATAATTTCAAACTGTCCATTTCTTTAGAAAAATCTTCAACTGGGATTGTGAAAAGATTCATGTCATTTAAATATCTAGTGTAAGGCTTTAAACTGTTGTACACGTAAATAATTTTGCGAAGTTCAAAATAATTATATATGACTCCCCATAATTAAAATAAAACTGTTAAATTAAAAAAGACAATTAAAGCTGGAGTAAAATGATCTGTGTTAAAATCATAAAATCGTCATTGCTCTAATTATCAGCACGATCCATCTTTAATCTATGACATTTATAAAGCAAGAGATTTTACTTTATCCAGTCTTATTAGCATAATAATCATTGCACTTTACATGGCTTTAACAATAAATTACTTCCCTTATATTTAAGTTTTGCCCAGACAAACAGAATTAAATATGTATTGAACTTAAAGGTTAAAGCCCCTTCATTAATTCTGTTATTGTTTTTCATAAGCCAATTTCTCCATTAGGGTACCTCTTGACTTCATCACATTGATTCTAATCATTTTCTAGCAATGAACCCCAGACTGACATGAGATAATGCCTTTGGGCATTTTCACTTGTAAGAAACCTCAACCCTTAACCCCTTTCACTTCATTTACATAATCATTTGCATAGACCCTCCTACATTTGGGATGTGTCTGTGTTTTTCTGCATTAATTTTCAATTTCACTACCTTGGAACCACTTCTTCCTTGATTAATTTCTCTACATTTTTCTTCATTGCCTCCCCAGTCCTATACCCATTGCACTGAGGTTTCTTGATAGTGGCTGGCCTCCTAGCCTCCACTCATTTGGTCATTACTTAGAAGACACTGTTAAGGATTTTGAAGGACTTTGACTTTGATGGATTTTTTTTTTATTTTGATGGATTTTGATGCACATAAACAAACCACTATAATCCCTCTTTTTTAGGCCATTGTATCCATGATGAAGACTTCAGGTCTTCAAACAGAAGTTCCCCTGGTTCACACAATCCTACTCTCCAAGAGTTCTAGATTGTAACCTGGGGAATGCAGTGGGAACTCTCCCTTTTATTCTACACGTTCTTCACATCATACTTTGTTATTACAAATAATTTGATTGAAAGAGCTGTTAAAATGCAATGTAAGGATTCTCAAACTACAGTATATATGGGGACAGGTAGCATACAGTCGCCTTTCTCCCTTTTAATGTACACTTGGCCTCTTTTATTAGTGTCACCCAACTTCACTCTTACTGTCACACTACTTCACTCACAGGCCAACTGGGAGTTCACTCTGTCCATAACTATTCTTTTAAAAAAGTATTTTTCTCAGTGGTTCTGTTTCCCCATTCCCCCCACCCCAATTAATTTTCCTCATCTCAGACACAGAATTTTTATCTGTTCTGAATTAAATTAAATTCCACTAACTGCTCTTTCTTCAAGGATGGAATTTGACCAACACAGCATCCACTCTAGAATTTCTTTGGGACTTCCCTTTTCTCCAGACTGGGTTCATGTCCCCAGATCTAGTCATACAATCCCAGCTGCTTTCATTACTCATTGATCCGTCTGCTGTTGGTCAAGTATTAATCTATCACAACCTTCTCAAAACCTACTTTTGCTCCATTCATACTTTCAAAAGAGATAGCTACACTGAGCTGAGGCTCTGTATATGTTAATGCCTGTTTAGACAATGAAGAAACTGGTCATGTTATTGCTATTAATCTAAATTCTGCTCAAAATTCTTCACTGGCTTCCCATTGCATTTAGAATAAAATGGCAACTCCTCATCATGGCCTCCAGGCCTGCATGATTTGGCCTCTGCTTCCATCTCCAACATAATTTCTGAACACTAATCCCACCCCCTGCACTGCAGTTTAGAAAGGTCCAAAAGGTCAGGCAGGGTTACCCCTGCCTCTCCTGGAATGTTTCCACAGAACTTTGTCCAGGCCCAACTCTTTCTCAATTACCTATCTTTGTCAGCTTAAATGTCAATTCCCTAGAGAACTTTTCCTGATTACCCCATCTAAAATATAGCCATATATATCCTAATACATCACCCTTTTATCGCTTTACATAATTTATAATTGCTTCTCATATTTGTTTACTTATTTATTATAATTTCCCTCCATCGGAACGTAAGCTCCATGAAAGCAGAGGCCATTCTATCTTGTTCATTCACTCTTGTATCCTTGGCATTTTGCACAGCATCTGGTCTATAGCAGAAACTCACTAAATATTTACTAAATAAATAAACAAGCAGATGTATGTATAGAAACCATGTTAATGCAAGGAATTAATTTCTTTTTGCCAGCTGATGTATGTTAAATCCCACTCTCCCAAAATAAGTGATGTAGGACTCTTAAAGCAATCCGAATTCTCCAAAATCTGTTTGGAACTAGTAGACATTTCATCCAATCAAAAACTTCAAATGACTTACTTTTTATAAGCCACAATTTCTAAATTTCCAAATATTCTAAAATATCTTATTTTCTTCTTTTTGATGTCTTTTAAGCCTAAATTAAATGGAGGGATTAGAAATCAAAGTACCTGGTGTTTCCAGGCAATTGAAAAAGGCAATTTCATAGACTGTAAACTCCTTCCTGAGACTATGAGCTCCTTGAGGGCATGTCTAACCACATCTCGGAAACCCTATTAGTGCCTATAAAATGTCTCCTTGTGAATACACAGCAATAGTTCACAGAAAGCGATGATAAATAGTTATGCAAATTCACTTCAGAGTCTAAACTATTTACAAATGCTAGAATTAACAAAATGATTGTGGATACTTTTTTTTTCAGATTCAAAAATGGAATCCATATTAAATACACATTTGCTCAGCGTTTCGGGAATAATGAGTGCTGAGCACTCTCAGGTAAAGTGCTCTGCGAGGCACAGTCATGCTGTCGGCTCACAGGAAACTCTTTAAAGTGGGAATATGTAATGCATTCAATGGCCTGATTATATCCTAAGGGAAGACCCAACTAAGGACTTCACTTAGTGGTTAGAAATGATTCAGAAACCTGAGGAAATCAAGTCGACCAGGAGGCAAATAATGATTAGAGACTCTGGGAGTCTTTCTTTGACATCAGGAGTTTTAAATGAGAGAAAATAACACTTAAGAAGACCAGATACTAGGTAACATTTTTATATACCATTTTTTTTTAAGTAAATATCTTAGAGGCTTAGTTTGGAACCAATAAACTCTCTGGATTTTGATTAAGAAATAATCAGAAATAATCAGAAATCAGAAATTTTTCCATGAAAGTATTTCATTAAACCTTTTGAAAGCATTCCCATTAAACCTCTAAGTTAGCTTTCAGTACATTTTTTTTTTTTTTTTTTTTTTGGTGTTATGAGCATTTTGTTGAACCGGCAGGGGGGGTGTTAGACCCCGAGAAGACTCTTCCCTTAGGTAGTTAAGTTTTGGAAAAAATGTTAAGAGTTAGGAATCACACAATGCTTGAATAAAAGACATTGTTCAAAGTGATTCTGATTAAAGTGGGCCAAAGAACGCATGCCAAATTATCTAGGCAATAATGTTCTGGTAAATCAGAAAATTTTATCCAGAAAGACTTATCAGGTATAAAGATGATAAAAGCATTAAAGGCAGTCATGAAGCAGCCTGGCAGACTTTCATCAAGGAAGACTACTTCCTTTAGGTGATTATATCATAACTTATTTGAGGGGAGAAAGGGGAAACATTTACCCACCAGCTCCCTTTCCCCATCAGTCAATGACTCATTTCCAACAAGCGTTAATGCTCCTGAATTTGGGGGTTACCCAGATGTGGACACTGAAAGTTGCAAGCATGAAACTAGGATGAACCTCCAATAAGCTGTCAAAGCCCACATGGAACTAGTCTTTGCAGTGGTGCCTGAAATAAGAGATATGTAAGGCCAGGCGTAAGCAGCAGTGCAAAGGAGGTAACCAGTACGCTTCCTAAGCAAGCTCTGGATTCTTGTCAATTTGGGTTTAAAAAGACCCTGCTTCAAATAAATAAATAAATAAATAAATAAATAAATAAATAAATCCTGCTTCAATTCATATATTTATGTGTATTTGTGTGAGTGTGCACAATAATACTACCTTATTAAGAAGACTGGCTTTTTCTCTGTTCTTATCTTGGCAAGAATATTCCCCTAGCCCAACTCTTCCAATCAGTATACTTCTCATAGCTGGACAGAATCTTTAGTGACAGCCAAATACTATCTAGTTCTTCACACACACAAAAAGATAGCTGTCAGGGACGCCTGGGTGGCTCAGTTGTTAAGTGTCTGCCTTTGGCTCAGGTCATGATCCCAGGGTCCTGGGATCGAGCCCCACATCGGGCTCCCTGCTCGGCGGGAAGCCTACTTCTCCCTCTTCCACCCCCCCTGCTTGTGTTCCCTCTCTCGCTGTGTCTCTCTCTGACAAATAAATAAAATCTTAAAAAAAAAATGAAAAAAAAAAGATAGCTGTCAGATGAAATCAAGCATGGCTCACTTTATTCGGAAAAGAGTATGTGTGGCTATAGAGTGTTTTGTGTGCATAGTCCCATTCTGCTCCACTTTTACCTCTGAAAGTGATGGGTAAAGACCTTGAAGATTTACAACAAAAATTATTCTACATTTTAATGAAAACTTAAGATTATAATTACACATACATGGGTTTTTTTTCCCGTTTTTGTTATTTCTGAAGTGATTTGGAATCATATCAAGTGCAAAAATTTTCCTCTGCTTACTGTTACCAGGGCCAAAAAATGCACATGCATGGCATTTTATGTTGTAAAATTTGGAAAATATGCAGATAAGTTTCCCATAGTTGATGCAATTCTAAAACTATAATTATTTATTTCTAGATTTGTAATAAAGACTCTTAAAACATAAAGAAAAAATTCTGAATAATAGCACAAAAAGGGGGGGAGGGGGCTGGGTGGCTCAGTCGGTTAAGCGTCTGCCTTAGGCTCAGGTCATGATCCCAGGGTCGTGGGTTTGAGCCCTGTATCGGGCTCCCTGCTCAGTGGGGAGCCTGCTTCTCCCTCTCCCTCTGCTCCTTCCCCTGCCTGTGCTCTCTCCCTCTCTCTCTTTCTCTCTCTGCCAAATAAATAAATAAAATCTTCAAAAAAATAGCGCAAAAAAAAAAAAAAAAAAGAGCGTGAAACAAAATAGTGATGGGGCAGGTCAGACACTAGCCTTACCAGATATCAGAACTTAACCCAAAGCCACTTGTGGTAGGAAGAATAACAACCCCCAAAAGTTGCCCCCTAATCTACACAACCAGTGATTATGTTATATTACATGGCAAAAGGGATTTCCCAGGTATGATTAAAGTTAAGGATCTTGACATGGAAAGATTATCCTGGATTACCCAGGTGCACCCAACCTAATTACATAAACCTTTATGAAACAGCCTGACTTTAAGACAGAGGATAAGGGCACTGAGGATAGCATTACAGTCCTATTTAAATGGAGTAGAGAACTTTTCAGCTGCAGAGAACCAGGCAGATGGCTGGCTGCAAATGACTTGACCTGTTGTTGCTGGCTTAGAAGACAGAGGAAGGAACTCCATGAAATAGGAATTCGAGCAGTTTCTAGAAGCTGAAAAAGGCAAGGAAATGGATTTTCCCAGAGCCTCCAGAAAGGAACACAGCCCTGCCAACACCTTGATTTTACTGCAGTGAGACCCATGTTAGACTTCTGTCCTCATAACTATAAGATACAAACTTTGTATTGTTTAATTCACCAAGTTTCAGTAATCCGATACAGAAGCAATAGAAAATGAATTCACCAGTATAATCAGGTTCAATGTGATGTTGGAAGCAGAATAAATAGCAAGCAGGTCACTGAAACATAAGATAATGTAGAGATAGATCCCAGTTTACATAAGAATTGAGTATTTGTCCAAGATGGCCATTCTACTCAGTGTGAAAAGGGAAATGGTGACAGGATTATAAAATTGAGCTGGTACAATTTCTGTCTATCTGGAAGAAAATAAAACTGTGTCCTTATTTTAGACCAAGAAAAAGGAAAACTTTTTTTTTTTAATATTTTATTTATTTATTTGACAGAAAGAGAGAGCAGTAGGCAGAGGGAGAAGCAGACTCCCCGAGCAAAGAGGCTGATGCTGCAGGACTCGATCTCAGGACCCTGGGATCGAGCCCCGCATTGGGCTCTCTGCTCTGCAGGAAGCCTGCTTCTCCCTCTCCCACTCCCCCTGCTTGTGTTCCCTCTCTCGCTGTGTCTCTCTCTGTCAAATAAATAAATAAAATTTTAAAAAAAAAAGAAAAAGAAAAACAAAGACTTATTTTAAAAGTATGTATGATATAATAGTGTTTATATATAAAATTGTTTACATATAAATAACTTTTAATAAAGCATAAAACAATTTTCATATGCACATCTCTTTCCTGTCATTTGGTTTCAATTTTTCATATTGTTTTAGCGATAAATGAAGACTATTTGAACACCTGTATAAATTACTGTTAGTAATATATTCAGATCCCATAGAACACAAAGTGTAAAGAAAAATGCTTTTAGATACGACCTTCTTAGTGTTCTCAAAATGCCCACAGGTTGTTCAATATTATTAGTTGTTCATTCAAAACCCTCACTTGCCTCGAGTATCTCTGATCCCTGTTTTATCATCCTTCCTCTGCTCTGTGCTGACAGCTCTCGAGTTGAAATTATCTTCTCCTTGCAGTCAAATTTTAAAAATCCAGTTATCTTTTTCTCTCTTTATTATTCATCTGTCTTAAACCAAATGAGAGGATTTTTTTTTTCCAGTGGGACTTACTCTTCACACTTTTTAAAAATGAAAGTAACTTTCTTTATTGTAGAATTGAATTCATATCAAAAAAAGGTCTGAACCCCATTTAAAAGACGGTTTTCTAATGGAAGAGTTGAAAGGATTTCTTTATGAAATAGCTTCACCTTAAGACAGAGGGTAAAGGCCCTGAGGACAGCATTACAGTGAATCTCAAAGGTACTCTTCTAAATAATGCTAATACAGCCAAAAAGCAGGGTATGATGAAGAATTTGGAAGGGCACTGTCTCAGGAGAAACGAGGGACCGCTTATCACCCAGGACAGCGGCGGCCTTCCTCTGTGATCTGCTGTCTGAAGAAAGGCCTCATGAGGAGAGACAATAGACAATGAAGAACATCTGAGAATGGTAGAGAAAAGAAAAAGGAGGGAGCAAGAGAAGAAAAATAAGATCCTGTGCAAGTAATACTATGACTTTACATGGAACAAATCAACTTGTATTCTCTAACCTGGTCTGACGTGTCACGATTAATAAATCCGGATTGTGTAATATTGTGAGGTGAAAATGGATTTTGGAAAGGAGAGTTCCCTGGGGGCAGAGTAGAGGTGGTTCACTCCATTCAGGCCACGTTTTAGGTGGCCTTTGTTTTATGACCCATGAGGACAATGTATAACTGTGAAGTTGTTTTATTAGACATCATGGAGGGGGAAATACTAGATCACTAGTGTTAGAGATAAGCACAACTCTGTCCTTTCCTGAACTCAGTGGCAACTCTTCTGGTTATTAATCAAAGCTCCTCTGACATAACTCCAGTGGATGAAGGGGGTGGGGGGGAGAAAAGACACTGAGGGTGAGGAAGTGGTGATATGGCTGACATTCTTCAAGAAGCTGTGACTCTCAGAAGATGACTGGCTTCTGGAATTTCTAGGAAAATGCTTAGCCCCCTCAACTCTGGAGGTCTGTCTGAAACTCGGAAGAAAGTTGACTGAACATAATACTGCTGCCACATTTAGAAACTTGCCTACATCTTCTGCAGAAAATATTGTGGGCTATTTAGAGTCTACTTTAAATATCTATAGATTATATTTCCAGTTTAATACTTGGGGCATTAACTCTATTCATTTCACCAGCTTCAGTGAATTTCCCTTTTAGAGCATAATATTGCATTGAAAATGTGTCCTCTAACCTATGATATTTATGTGTCATTTAATATGAAATTTATGAGGTTCCATTTCTGATTTCCAAATGGATGCAAATAGAACACAGAGTATTTACCTTCCTTCATTTCTAGCCCACATACATAAAGTTTGACTTTAAAATGCCACTGTGCTTGTCTGCTTCATAGAAGCCGTATGTATTTGTATGTCCTTTGTGTCTCTAGAACATTCGGGATTTTAGTTTTTAATTTAATATTGGGCAAGGGTTGGTTATAAAAATACTATGCTATTGAGGGTAGAAGTGAATCTTTTTTTTTTTCTTTTAATTCCCGAGACATTTATAGGTTAGAGTAGAATTTGTAACCACATCATCATCTAACATTTTCATGTCTTCTTTGGAGATTAACAGTTAAAAGTCTATAAATTCTTTTTGCTACTCAGAAAATATTCTGGGTAGAAGAGATATTTTGGTCTGTTCCCATTTACTTTGTTCAGAGAAGATAGATCTTTAGAAAATGAGAACCCTGTTTGTTGCAGATAAATGTTTGTTTTCAAAAAGAAATATCTATATTCCCTTTCTTTTAATAAGCATTTTATGTTGGTTGAATACTGTGAACTATTTGCATTTCCACAGGTGATATTTTGGTGGTGAAATGCAAACCTATGACTTAAAATCATAAGTAATTTTCTAAAAATTCTTTTTTTTAAGATTTTATGTATGTGAGAGAGAGAGAAAGGGAGAGAGAGAGAGAACAAGGGAGAGCATAAGGGGGGTGGGGGAGAGGGAGAAGCAGGCTCTCCGAGGATCCCAGGACCCTGAGATCATCACCTGAGATGAAACCGCGCCACCCAGGCACCCCTAAAAATTATTTTCTAAGGTGGTGGAAGGCAGTGGTTGGACAAATCGCCTGTGAATATAGTCACTGACTTTGCAATGGTAATTGCAAAGGGAAAACCTGCTGTAAAGGAACCAGTATTTTTTGTGTGCAATTTGGACAAAATATTTGAAATGCCAGTAATTTTTAGATATTATTATTGTTGATAAAATAGTGCTCTGTTAGTAATTCTGCTTCAGGAATTGAAATACAGGAAAATGACATAAATATTTCAAGAAAGATATTAAGACAGCACGTATGTCTTCTACACCTTCATCATTTTCCTTCCAATTGCATTTCATGTAAAACTATTTATACTTACAAATTGTCACTTTTTTGTCTTCTGATAAATTTGTGATACATAACCTGTTCCTTCACTTTCCAAAACAAACAAAACCGTTCATTCAGCCAACAAAATGTCCTTACCATACTGATTATTAGTCTTTTAAAAAAAAACATTTTATTTATTTATTTGAGAGAGATAGAGCAGGAGATAGAGCAAGGGGGAGGAGCAGAGGGAGAGGGAGAAGCAGACTCCCCACCGAGCAGGGAGCCCCAAGCGGGGTTCCCTCCCAGGACCCCGGGATCATGACCCGAGCCGAAGGCAGATGCCTAACAGACTGAGTCACCCAGGTGCCCTTAGTCTTGAACTCTATAAAAATTGTGTTAAAATACTTTGTTAAAAAGGTCTGAATTAATAAACAAAACCATTTTTTTAGAAGTGGAAGATGAGTATTTAAAAATGTGTTTGCATAGGGGCGCCTGGGTGGCTCAGTTGGTTAAGCGACTGCCTTCGGCTCAGGTCATGATCCTGGAGTCCCAGGATCGAATCCCGCATCGGGCTCCCTGCTCGGCAGGGAGTCTGCTTCTCCCTCTGACACCCCCCCCCTCATGTGCTCTCTCATTCTCTCTCTGTCAAATAAATAAATAAAATCTTAAAAAAAAATGTGTTTGCATAAAATCTGAATAAAAACTAGGTTAATACAAGCAGATAGAAAAAGAATTGATCTTCTCTCTCATATTCAAAATAAAATCAAATTGGTGTGGGTAATATACACGATAAGAATTCAGGACACCTGGGTTCCATGTCCTGATTTTGTCACTGGGTATGTAACGGTGGTGGATAAAGTCTCCATTCCTTTGTTTCTTTCCTTGTAAAAGCAGGCTACTAATTTTTAACCTTACTTGATAAAATTATTGTGAAAATCAAATATGTAAAAATGCTCTGTAAATAGTGAAGGTGTCAATAAATATAAAGTGGCATTGTCATAATTCCCAGACTTTTGAATAGTGTTTCGTTGTCAACTTGGAAGGAAACAAATTCCAAAAATATGCACATATGAGTATCCTCTAGATTCCTCTAGAGCCTAGAGCTCTAAGTCAGTGAAATTTTGGGAATTAAAATATTGTGGCCAAATCAAGAATTTTGCTTTTGTGGTTTCTAGCCTTCCATTATACATTTTCTTTGCTTGTTTTTTATTGCCTCATTAAATAGCTCCAGAACATATGCTAATATTAATATCAAAGGAACTATTTTCCAACAGATTTACAAAGTTTTACAACTTGAGCTCAACAATACAAGAAAAATTCATGTTCTGTTGTTTTTTACACCTAAGCGTTCATAAGTTCATGGAAATCTACTTTGAAGTTATAAATAGGTGCAAACTTGAACATATAAATATTCCTGGACTTTCTGATAAAATTTGTCTAAAAAAAAAAAAGTAGGGGTGCCTGGCTGACTCAGTTGGAAGAGCATGCAACTTATGATTTTGGGGTTGTGAGTTCAAGCCCCACGTTGGGTGTAGAGATTGCTTAAAAATCAAATCTTAAAAGTAAATAAATAAATACATAAATTTTTAAAAAGTTAAATGTATTTATTTCCATTTGTTATGAAGAATAACTTTGGACAGTATTTTTTTTTTTTGGCCAAACAAACAGATCTTACATCACTTCAGTAGAGATTTATTTTGTTTTTATCATGTGCTTAGGAAAATTGGACCACTGACACCTTTTAACAGTGTAATACTATTAATATTAATAGAGAACTTTCCCAGCAGTCCAGGATCCAGTCATTTATATGGTTCCAGTGCTAATAAGAAACTAATCGTTCTAGATAATTAAAGTCCAGAAATCAAGATTCTAGAATAGAATCATACATAAATATCCTAATACATACACATAAATATGCTAATGACCCATACCATTCTAATATTTATTTTCTATAATACCCATTAAGGTACATTATTTTCTGACTCTATAATAATTCTATAAATGTTTTACTGGCTTTCCGGTTTTAGGAAAACTTGATAAATGTATTTCGGGAACTTCAAATGTTTGAAGATTAATAGAATTAAGCCATACATTGAGGTATATTTATATGCACTTAGGTTTAGTTCTTAATCTTCATTCTGTGTTTATTTATCTTACATTGTTATTTTCTCTGTTTTTCTTTTCCTTTTCTTTTTTAACTTCACTGTTAGTCTTTCCATTTTTCTTAAGTAAATTATTTCCCCTGACCTAGTAATAAAATATATATTTTACAGTTATTCGTTGAATACAAAATGCCCATCTCTCACATCAAGATAGACCATATTAGGGGTGCCTGGGTGGCTCAGTTGGTTAAACATCCACCTCTTGATATCAACTCAGGTCTTGTTCTCAGGGTGTGAGTTCAAGCCTGGCATTGAACCAGCAGGGAGCCTACTTAAAAAAAAAAAAATGTTGACCATTTTACCCCCAAGCCTTTCATTTACTTCTCACCACATTATGATGAAACACTTAGATAACTTTCCCCTTTTCTCTCTTCTGCTCTTTTCTCAGCCTCACCTCTAAAAATGAGGTAGAATATTTTTGTCACTCCCCTCTCTGACCTTCAAGTCATTACTAATGCATAAGTTTGCTGAAATTACTTACTGCTTTTAGGCATATATCAATATTGGAAGGTCTCTCATTGCATATCCCTTTTGTTATGAGTCCTTATTTAGGAAAGATATTACATATTCTTAGTGTATCCTATTTATTTAGCCTTATATTAAAAGAAGGTAAGGGAGAAAGAGTAGTTGCTCACCGTTTTCTCTTCTTTCATATCTTGAAGTCTTTTTCTAGTTCACATTTTTTTTTTTTAGTTGGCCCAAAGACTCTTCCTTAAGTATTTTCTTCAATGGATTAATTGGGTGTATTTTCTGAGTTGTTACATATCTTCAATTTTTTTTTTTTTCCTGGCAAGTTAACATAGAAGGATTCTTGGATTGCAGACCCTTTTGCTTAGCAGTTCATAGATGCTCTTAGTATTCTACCTTCCAGGGCTGCAAATGAGAAGTCCAATGCCAGTTTATGTTATTTTTTTCTATTTGCCTAAAAGCTCAATATTTTTTTCTTTCTCATTAGCATGCAAGGAATTTAGCAGGTTATAACTGTGTACCATTTGTCTTCAGTTCAGTCTGAAGGTTGGTAAACATCTTTAATTAATGGGTATCAGATCTCTCTTTACCTCAGGAAAATTTTCTTCTATCACTTCTTTGTTATTGCTTCTAACATTTAACCACCCCCCGCCCCTGGAACTATGTTGTTAATTGCTTGTTAGGTCACCAGGAATCTATCTTTCATGTCATCTTTTTTTCTTTTCCTTTTCTCATGATTTCTACCTCTATATAATTTGCCTTTATCTTGGAGCTATTTCTTGCACCTCGTTTGATTCAGATCCCTGATTCAGATATCAAGTGACTATCGTATCTTTAAATCAACTATTAAATTGTTTGGATGACAAATCACATTTTCATTTTAAGCATTTATTTTATCCTATTTTATTTTATTTTAGGTGTGAAACTTTCCTTTCAATATGTACTTTCGTTAGTATATGTCATTCAAGTGGTTGTTCACCTCATGCTGCAGTTTTGCTGGGTAAATGTTATTCTGACCAGAATGATCACTCTTTCTGAGTGCTTTCCATTTTAGATGGGTTGTAACTTACCAGGCTGAGCTCCAGGGTCATAGGTATGGTTATTGTTACTAAGCAACAAGAGTTCCACAGGGGCTGGGAGACAAAACAACCACTTCTCTTATAGGCCAGTAGTGAATAAAAAGGCAGGTTTTCCAGCTTCTCTGAAACACCCCCCACCGCCACCAAAGAATCCTCTCTGGTCTTTGTGCCCAGAGAAACCCTGGATGGCTTTGTGCCCGGAGAAACCAGATATATTCATGTCCCTGTGATTTCTACAATTCTCTGAGAACCAATACCTTCCCATGATGCTCCATCTTCCATACTTCTTTCAAGACTTCCAGTACCCAATTCTCTCCATGTAACTCCAACAAAATCCAGGTTTCACTTGCCTATACTCATCCACCTGAAGGCACAAACTACCATGAAGCCCAGAGGCAGCAAATATATTGGGGCTGGAAGTAGAGGGAAAAAAGGAGATTATGTTCAGATTGCATATGCTTTATTTATTCCCAGAACTCTACCAAAGTGTTAAAAAAGGAAAAACAAGGGTGCCTGGGTGGCTCAGATGGTTAAGCGTCTGCCTTCGGCTCAGGTCATGATCCCAGGGTCCTGGATTGAGTCCCGCATCGGGCTCCCTGCTAGGTGGGGAGCCTGCTTCTCCCTCTGCCTCTGCCTCTCTCTCTCTCTCTCTCTGACTCTCATGAATAAATAAATAAAACATTTAAAAAAAAAAAGGAAAAACAAAACAAAACTGAATTATCAACTTTTGTTAGTGTTAACCTATACACCATTGGATCATAGTGTTGTAAATTTATGTATATTCATATTTATAAGGATTTATTTATATTGACCCATTAAAAATAACTGATTATTCATAGAATTTTATTTCTAGGTCATAGATAAATTATATATATATTTTTAATTTTCTTCCTCATGTTTTGTGTTTTCCAAGTTTTCAAGCATGTGTATAAAGTGAATGCTGGTGTGTGTGTGTGTGTGCGTGTGTACATAGATATAATCAGAAAAAAAGTTTTTTATAACACTTTAGGTGTTCAGCATACAGGTTAAGTATTTATTATTTTAGTTTGTCTACTGTACTTTTGAATTTGAAGCTCTGAGTAGATTGCATTATTTGACTTGCTTTTTGATACTCCATGCATCTAGAAGTGTTTTGAAATCGTAAATCTTTTGCTTTTTTAAATTAAGAGGGTAGTAGCTACTGAAGTTTTATCTACTGATAAAGGCTACATCCTCTCTTTGAAGCCTGCACTAGCCCACTTCTTATCAAATGCAGTTTTGCTTTCTGTTTTTTTGTTTGTTTGTTTTTTTATCATACATATGTGAAATTATTCTTTTCAGCAGTCTACTACAGACTCCTGTTGAGAAAGAAATGTATTATCTCAGCTGGACACGACTCCACTAAAATATTGAAAATGAATGAATGGCAGAAACACTAAGTATGAAATTTAGAGTGTAAACAAATACTCCCTAGGCAACAGTGACTTCAAAACTAATGTCACCTGCTGGCAGGTGTAATCTATAGGTTTTACTGCATGTTACTAATATTTATGGCCCCTTCTCCATTTCTTGAAATAAAAGAATTCTATCTTTTATTTTAAATATAGAGCTTAATTTTTAAAATCTAAGATCTAGATTTTATGTAAGGGGGACATAATACATGAACTAAATCTAATGTTCTTATTCCAAGGGATGGAAAAAGTCAAAGAACAAACTTTTTATCTTTTTAGCAGTGGGCCTGAGGGACATGGAATTCCAGAAGTATGCAAGGTATTTCAGAGTGGATATTTTTAGCCCTCCTAAATTTCCCAGGACCTATGTAGACATTTGCCTCAGTAGAATCAGAGATCCATATCATTTCCCCTTCCATTGTATCTCTTACCAGGTTGAACTTTATAGTCTATTTTTACATGTTTGATCTCTCATTAAGCTGTGAGTTATTTCAGGGAAAATGCCGTATCATACTGTTTTTGTCATTAGTATGTCATTAGTATGACACTGCTTAAATGAATGAACAAATACTAGCATAATCTACAAGTTGCAAGAAACTATGAAAATGGACAACCACACACAGAAACAAAAAACAAAATATAAAAACTCCAATCAAACCGTACAGAACAAGCAAAGGAAACAATTGTCAGATTTTAAAAGACACTCTCATAAAATGAAGTGGAGTTTTGTCTTTCATAACTTTTCTGTTTTATGTTATCATATAGGTGCTTTCAATTCACATGTTGTTACCACAACCGAAGTAGGATCTAGTAGAACACACACACACACACACACGAAGAAATGTTTTGTCCTCTATCAGTCAAAATTGTGCTGCAACTAAGAAATTGTGCTGCAGAAATTTCAATAAATGAGAGTGTTATTCATTCATGCAGGCAGTTCTGGGCTAGTTGAGAGTCTCTTTCAAGTCATCGAGAAAGCAGGATGATTTTGCCTTTCTGTTCCACCATGAGTTGTGTTTACCATCCTCAAGATTGCTGCATGGTTCAAAAATCACTGCTGGAACCTCAGCCTTCACTGTTGTTACAGATGGGGACAAAGAAAATAGCAGAGGGACTTTACTTAAAATGTATCAGTCACACATGTCTTCAAGGAGGATTGTAAATGCAGCTTTTCAGCATAGCATCTTGCCAGTTTCCTAGCACCAAAAAAAAAAAAGGACAGAAGGGAGAGTAGGCAGACAGCCAGAATTTCTCACCACATCACAATTCCAAAGAAAAGCTCAATTATCTGGAATAGGCCCTTGACTCAGAATAAGATATACAAACTCAAAAACACTGTGTGGCACTGAATTCTACTAGTTGGGGATACAGATCTTCAGATCAAAGGACAATCCATCTTTTCCTAAGGACTGCGTCTGGTTAGGTCACACGCCCAAGTCAACTCTGCTGAAAGTCAGATAAGGCAGACTTCCTGCCTTTATCAGTAGTAGGCCAATCTCTGACATTCAGCCACATTATTGGCCAAGAATGTAATTTTGCATATGAGATATTATTTTAAATTTAATTATTTTACACTTGCCCAGAGGGCTGGCTTCATGGATGTATATAACTCATGCAGTCTCACACGATACTAAGCTCAAAAGCACCCTGCTCTCATTCTCCAGTGTTGTCGCCTTGTGTTTTCATTTTGCATTAGGAATCACAAATTATGTAGCTAGTCCCGTTCCCACATAACATAGCAGAAGAGTCCAGAAAATAATCAGAAACAGTACTATTGAATGCTTAATACCGGAGGAATGAAAAATAATTGTCCACTACTGGCTATAGATTAAATATATTTATGTCGCCATAGGTAACATTTACTAGACATTGTAAATAGCACACAACTTAGAAATCACATAAATTGTGACCCTGGAGCTAATTAAATTCAGCATCTAATAGAGTGCAATTTATTGACAGCTCACTAAAATGAATTAAGAGAAGCAGTAACTGCAGTGTGTTAAAAGTAATAAAGTGTTGATTTTTTTCCTAAGCTTTTGGAAGATTATTATAAAATTGCTCTAGGCCACTCAGTTAATGTGCTACACCCAATTACTATTCTTAAATCAGTGAGGACATGTCTATTTATTGAAAAGTAACTTACTTGTTATTGTTTCTAGTTTTTATTCATACTTAAGAAATTGGACACTTATTAAATATTGAAATTGAGCAAGGCACATTATAGATGTCAGGTTAATGACATGCAAAGACCAATTTGCATTGTATTATCTCTGTTTTCAGGCACTTTTCATTTCTAACATAATTTTAGCACAGGGAGCATGAATTTATGCAACCTTCTTCCATGATTTAATTTTTAAAAGCTGAAATTTTTCACAAAGAGAAGAATATTACAGGCAAACATAGAAGCTTATTCACTTTACAGGGACAAAAGTCCTTTTGAAAACTTCCTCATGGGCAAGGAAGATTATATTCAAGTCCTAACTATTCAAGAAAACAAACAAAAAAACCATTTATAGCTGTTATCCATAATCAATTCATATCATCAAGCTGCATATCATACAAAAGGCAAGACCCCTGCCTCTTTTCTCTTACTATCTAAGAAATTCAAGGCAACAAAAGGAATAAAATGTATAGATGATAGCACAAGGAGCAATGCAATTATTTTAAGGAAGCATACGAAACTACAATTTAAATGTCAAGATAGAGAAACCAAGGTAAATATTTAAATTGGATAAATTAGCCATTGCTTATACCTATAAAAGAATTGGGTTTAGGGGCGCCTGGGTGGCTCAGTCGGTTAAGCGTCTGCCTTTGGCTCAGGTCATGATCCCAGGTCCTGGAATCGAGCCCCACATCGGGCTCCCTGCTCAGCGGGAAGCCTGCTTCTCCCTCTCCCTCTGCCTGCCACTTCCCCTGCTTGTGCTCTCTCTCTCTGTCAAATAAATAAATAAAATATTAAAAAAAAAAAAGAATTGGGTTTAAGTGTTTTGTTTTACATTAGCGTTTCAGGTTTTGTTTGTTTGTTTTATTTTGTTAATTTTTAAACCAGGGAGCTCCCTTAAAATAATTCAATGCATGAGATTAACAATGTAAACTTTGTGGCAATATTTCACTTAGGTATGGAGAGATTCTCCGGACTACTGTCGGCCAGTAAAGGGAAATACAAAATGTGCTTTACCAAAGCCATAAACCCATTGTTTACAGTTTGAATGCAATAGTGCAGTCCAGCTCAAAATGCCTTTTAAAAAAGCATAAAGAAAAGTTCAGTCTTTGCTCCAATTCTTTGGCTAATTGACATAATCCCCCACTTTGTTTTATTAGTGAAGATGAATCCTTTAAAAGTTGATGATCTGGCAAAAGAATGTTATACTCATCTTGTACTAAATGGACACAGGCTAATGTAAAACTAAATGAATTCTGAAAAATGGAGCAGCAGGAGTTACAAAAGCAGAAAACTAAAATGATTAAAAACAATCCATCAGTCCTAAAGAAATTCTTCTGTCCACAAAATTCTTAAGGAACCCATTCCTTCGGAAGGGTTTATTTTTGCATTACGTCAAAATGCCATGTTTCCTACGTATATAAATGTCATTTCATACAAGACAGTATTTTAAGTAGGGACTGCATAACTTTTTCACAGCCCCACATTAAAGCACTGGCAAGTGTCCTTTTTAAAATACTCAGGCAAAGGGAGCCTACCTATGAATGCCTCCTCGCTCCTGACTCAGGATCCTGAAGGTTCTGTAATCACTGGAGATGAAGAAGTGTCCCCCTCAATTATTTGCTGCACTGAGACAGAAAGATAGATTAAGATATTTAAATGTTCAGATCTTTACATTTTATAAAATTCTTACCAAAAACTTAAATATAGTAGTGTATAAATTTTAACAAAACAAGTAATTCAACTAAGCTAGGATTGATGCTTTCTCTGCTTTGTGCGAAAGGATGCTAGAGAGGCCAGGGGGTCAAGTGCAGGTATGATTACTCAAGACAAGATGAAAGCTATTGTCTTTATCTTAGTATCGGTGGTAAGGTATTGAAGTATACCCATAAGGAGATACTCAGTACATGCGAACTAACCCTTCTCCCTGTGTACCCATTGCTTGAACTAGTCGTCTATGGCCAACCCACGTACAACCCCAAACATAACTTCTATGTAACTCTAACTAAAAATATATGACCAGCTGTATAACAAATGTCATCTTAGGAAGATTATGATGCCCCCTCTTGAACATATTAACAAATGTAAAAGCTATGTGCAATCTAGAAAAATAAATTAAATATATAAGTTTCAAAATACAAACTAAAACAAAAGCCCTTAGTGCTTTTACTTGAGAATGTTAAAAATGTGTTGTTGTTTTTTCTGTTCTAAAGCATGATTATCTTATTTAAGATAGTATTTTGGGGGGGGCACCTGGGTGGCTCAGTTGGTTGAGCATCCAACTCTTGGTTTCGGCTCAGGTCATGATCTCAGGGTCATGAGATAAAGTGCCCAGCACAGAGTCTACCTGAGATTCTCCCTGAGACTCTCCCTTTCCCTCACTCTCTGCCCCTCCCCCACGTTCATGCTCATGGCCTGCATGCAGTCTCTGTCTCTCTCTCAAATAAATAAATAAAATCTTTTTTAAAAAACAAAATAGTGTTTTTTGTAGGAAAACGCAACATTTTTCGGTCTCTGACCTAATGAAAACAAGATAGAATTATGTTACCTGTAAGAAATCATCAAACAAAGTCTACAGCCCATGTGATTAAAAAAATAAGGATTCAGAACAATAGAAACAGTGGCCCCCTCCTCATTACCTTCTCCTCTACTGGTACATTTTAACTACATATGTCAATAACTGCGGTTGACAAAATCTCCCAATATTGCGTTTAGGAAACCTTTGTGCACCTTATTTTCCCCAAATGAACCAACAGCTTTAGTGGAAGGAGCCCTTAGAGGCAAACTAGGCCTTCCTTTTGCATGGAGCAGAAGTTCGTTCTACTGACTCTGCAAAATATCTCAAGTGACAGAAAGCTCCTTTCACGCTTGGGCACTTTGTGGAACCTAAATCTTCCCTCTTTTAACAACCACCCATTACACCTAATTTGGCTGAGTGTAGCAACATAGAATTCGTTTTAATTCCCTTTCAAAGTGAATTACCACCGCATATTTGCACATATTTACTGTTTTCAATTTTCTTCGGTTGCACCTATCCACACATCCAGGTCGTTCAGCTCCCCCTACAAGGCCCTGTGCGGCTGGACCCGCCCTCTGAATGCCTCTGATTCCACCTTCTCTTTCACAACCTCTTCTCTAGCCAGACCCGTCTTCTTTTTGTTCCTTTAACCCAGTATCCTTGCTTCTGCCTAGGGCTTTATGCTTGCTATTGCCGGGTTCCGGACCTCCAGATTCACATGGCTAACGCCTTCGGATCTTTCAAATCTAAGTTCAAATGTTATCTCCTTTTGTTCATAGCAGCATTTGAAACTGTTTTGTTTACTTAGTGATAAATTATTGCTTCCATCCTCCCCCATCCTAGAATGGAAGCTCCATGTTTACGGAGCCCTTGACTATACTACTGACTGCTGAATCCTATAATAAGTAGATCAGTTCCTGGCACATAACATCTATATAATAAAAGTTTATTTATCGGGCGCCTGGGTGGCTCAGTTGGTTAGGCGACTGCCTTCGGTTCAGGTCATGATCCTGGAGTCCCGGGATCAAGCCCAGCATCAGGCTCCCTGCTCGGTGGGGAGTCTGCTTCTCCCTCTGACCCTCCCCCCTCTCATGTGCTCTCTCTCATTCTCTCTCTCTGAAATAAATAAATAAAATCTTTAAAAAAAAAGAAGTTTATTTATGAGTGAATATATTCTATATTCCATAAAACAGCTAGAATGTTCTTATATGAGTACAAACCCAAAAGCAATTACACCACTCTTGTGCTTGCAGCTATGGAAGCCCTTCCCATCTGGGATCGATGCAGATAGTTGCACAGGCTGTGTGCTACACACTCTGTAGGTGGTTATTTAGGTAGACTACAGTGTGAACACAACTCACTGGAGTGGTGCACTGCCAAGGCCTGTCCCATTGTTCCTAGGAGTAAGTGCAAGCTCCAACGCCTTGCTTATAAAGCCCTCATTATCTGGGGGTGCCTGGGTGGCTCAGTCGTGAAGCGTCTGCCTTCGGCTCAGGTCATGATCCCAGAGTCCTGGGATCGAGCCCCGCATCGGGCTCCCTGCTCTGCGGGAAGCCTGCTTTTCCCTCTCCCCCTCCCCCTGCTTGTGTTCCCTCTCTCGCTGTGTCTCTCTCTGTCAAATAAATAAAATCTTTAAAAAAAAAAAAACCCTCATTATCTGGCCCCACTACTCTTTCTGATTTATCTTTCCTCCTCTTCTCCCTTGAAATTACTCATCAAACTTCCTGACTTACTTTCAGTTCCCCATGGCACCATGCTTTCTCTTATCTGCTAAGCCTTCTACAGAAAACAATGTACACAACTTTCTTCCACACTCTGGTCCTTCCACACACCATCTATTCTCATCCTAAACTTGATTAAGCTCCTTTTTATATCTTCTCTTCATTTTCTCTGTTCTCCCTCCCGTATCATTAATCACCTATTGTGATTTTCACTTGTCTGTTTTCTCATTTCTTCTAGGAGGTGTGATAAGGGAAATCTGTGTCCTAATATGGCCGACCGAGCCAGCAAAGGAGTCCCAGCCCCTGCCCCGGGGCTCTTCTGGGTTTTTCTCTCTGCTCTGCTTCCTGCGCATGCCAAAATTACCAAGTAGGTGGGGCGCCTGGGTGGGTCAGTCTGTTGAGCGGCTGCCTTCGGCTCGGGTCGTGATCCCAGAGTCCTGGGATCCAGCCCCACATCGGGCTCCCTGCTCAGTGGAGAGCCTGCTTCTCCCTCTCCCTCTGCCTGCCTCTCTGCCTACTTGTGCTTTCTCTCTCTCTCTGTCAAATAAATAAATAAAATCTTAAAAAAAAAAAAAATTACCAAGTAGGCAGAAGTGTATAAATTACCCCCTTTTGTTTGTGCTCGGGCTCAGACCTTTGGAGATCATTCTTTGAGCTCACGTGTGTTAAATAAACCTCCTATCCTCCAAGATCTCCGAGTGCTGCTTGGTTCTTCTGTCCCACTATCCAGTCCAGGTTCTGTAACAGGTGGGGCCATGTTTGTCCTATTTACCATTATATCTCCAGTATCTCTGGCAGAGAGCTAGATGAATTTTTCACACGAACAAACAAATAGTCATAACATGTTTTCTATCTCTTTTTGCATTCTCTATTTTATCATTGTCCAATTTTGAAATGTAGAACTCACATTTGATTTGTATTTGTGATCAAATTTCACCTTGGGCTAATCAATACAGAAAACAGTGAGTGTTCTTATATTACTATAGTTTATTAGTACAATTCAGTATGTTCCTATTTTTCTATTGAAAAAAGTCCAAAATATTATTCTACTAAATCTGTGTTGACCGAATTCGAATTTAACAAGATCATCTCATCTCTACTTGATTTGATCAGTATCTTCTATTTCCTTTTTACAAATATTTTTAGCAAATATATTTATTTTCCTTAGAAAGAAGTTTTCCACTAAAAAGTCTGCATAGAAATGATAGGTAAAATATATTTAGGTCCATCTCCTCATTCTCAGCAGCCATAACTTGAACACCTTTTTGATCTTGTTTTATACCTAGTAAATTCCGTGTGGCATTTAAGTCAAGTTAATTTCTGTGACTTTAATAGGACATTGTTACCAGATTTTGGAATGTCCCATATTGTGACACTGATTGCTTCATAAACAACCCAAGCCTGTGGGAGCAATCATAGGGGTACCCTGGCACTCACCTTGACCTCCCATCCCATTTTCTGAACACTAAAAGCAAATACATCTGATTTCTTGCCATCCACTTTTTAAAGAAAAGCCACATCCTCCCTAGAATTTAACGTTCCTATGAAAGGAATTTTTCTCATGGTCGGATCCTTTAATTTTCAGCAGCAGTGTCATTATCACAGAAACACCGGTACCAGCCCTAGAGTATACATTCAAAGTGATATTACTTGAGTTGACCTATTATTCAAGCAAATGGCTCTTTCCAGATTTTTAAAGTTAGGTGGATTCATGCTGCTACTGTAATCTGATTATAAGCTAAGACAAAATTTTAATTTATTTTAAATGGCAACAAATTCAAAATGCAAATCAATGTCACTATGATAGGATCAAATGCCTTTCAAACACAGAGCAGAGAAGGTAAGAATGATTTTCTTTATTATCTTTTAGGTATAAAATTAAGAACTAGATATTAAATCACAGAGACGAGCTGATCTTCTTAAGAAGCTCAATGAATATGAAAGCAAAATGAATGACATGAGAGGTATTAGACTTCAACGAACCTGAGCAGAGTGGGGCAGGCTGAGTGTGTGAGATAAATAGCCCGGAGAAGGAAGATGGAAAAGGGGACAGTGACTGGGAGCTGCAGGAAAGATACCACTCAGATTGGCAGCAGAAGTAGACAGCTCAAGTGTGATAAAGAGCTTTCAAAGGTAAAAACTCCCATCAAGCTTCAGATGGCAGATGTTACTGTATATGAGTCCAGAGTGGAATCACAGCATAAGATAGAAGAGGATGCCAGATAGAAACAAATAATGAAAGACCATAGAAAAGTCAAGAAAAGACTTTGTTAGTTAACACTTTATTTGAAAACAACTGCGTTAACAAGGTGATGATGAATATTCTAGGACAAACATAAAGGGCATTATTGAAATGGTAGATATCAGTCAGGAGAATTGGAAATGAGCTTTCTTTAATTAGGAACAAGAGTGGAATAACAAATGTGGAAGCGACATTTGGAGATACTAAAGATGAGACAATATGTTTTCATATGTTACTATTTGCTGATGGACCTGACGATTCATCGCATCGCTGCAGAGGAACTTAGAGTGAATAATAGTTGACCATCTGGTTGCAAACTTTGACAGTCTTTGAAGATAATAGTTCATAGGGAGCAAGGAGTAAAGAAAATAGAGTTTTACCAACTGCATCAAAGTTATATGGAAGTAAAGGGGTTGCCTACTAATGAAGATAATTACCTCTTCTTGGTAAGAGATGAAGGGACAAAGCTACAGCTGGATAATAAAAAATTCTTCTAGAGCAGAACAGCATAAAATTATATTCAATTCAGGTCCCATGCATTATTAACTCCCTCAAAATTAAAGCATTTCTTTTAGTCTCTGGTGAGGCAGAGGCATGTAATGGAAAGACCACAGGCTTTGAAGTCAGATAAACATGGATTCAAAATCCAGCTCCATCATCTACGAGTGTGTGATTCAGAACAATTCTTCTAACCAATCCTCACTTTTGAAAATGAAGACATAGCTACCTATCTCACAGAGTTTTGAATGGTTGGAAAAAGAGGAGTATATTAGATGACCACCACCGTGACTTGCATTCATTATTCCTTGAACAAATATCTTTTGAGTGCTACCACATATGAAGCACTGTGCTAGTGTCAGATTATACAAAGGTTTTAATTTATTTTAAATGGCAACAAATTCAAAATGCAAATCAATGTCACTATGATAGGATCAAATGCCTTTCAAACACAGAGCAGAGAAGGTAAGAATGATTTTCTTTGAGTATTATCTTTTAGGTATAAAATTAAGAACTAGATATTAAATCACAGAGACGAGCTGATCTTCTTAAGAAGCTCAATGAATATGAGAGCAAAATGAATGACATGAGGGAGTGACCACCAACTAGTACGGAAATGCACGTCACAACCATACAGACCTCATTGGCTTAATCAAGTCACATGGCCATATCTGATTTCAAAGGAGCAGAGAAGTGCTGTTCTACGATGTTTCTGGATTGAGGAGAACCAAACTATTGTTAAATAACCATACCGACTGCATATATTTACTATCATTATGTATTCAAATACATAATGTGTATTGACTGAAGACAGATTAACACCTCATAGGGGGAGGAGATACATTACATTACAGAAATAATGTAAAAATATGTAAAAATAATTATCATGGTAAGTGCTGCAACAGAAACAGTGTAGATAACATGACTATTTGATGTGCTCAGAGAGGTCATGGAGGAGGCATCTGAAAAGTGACACTCGAGCTGATATTAGGAGGCAGCACCGGAATTCACTGGATGAAGAAAAGTAAAAACAGAGCAACAAAGGTAAGTATCACACGCGATGACACTGGAGAGATAGGATAAGATAGTGTAGAATGGAAAGGTCTTAAAGTATGTGCATAAGGACATAAATGAAAGCAACCACTTTCCCCTTTGTATGCATTGCTTCTATGATCTTCTTTGTCCAATCAACATGAAAACACTAACCAAAACTTCTCTGTGTTCCTTAAAATGTCCTTATCTATGTAATAAGGTAGTCTTAAAAGCACTGTGAGTTATCTCTCAAGCAAATTAACATATATAATCACACCCTTGTACAACCTGCAATGGGATAGAAATGGGATAGGAACAGGCATGACCTCTGGGCAATGGGCAGGACCTAGACCACTGACGTTTAGATTCCAGAAGCAAGCACAGCACAGGCCCCCGGACTAACTCTTTCTCTGAAGAGGGTGATTCCCTCCCATGTTCACACTCCCCCCAGACATACTCCCCCAGATTAAATCCACTCTGACACTTGCTTTTGGCTTCTCACATGAAGGAAAGGGCAGAGATTCTCTTAAACCTCTGGATAAGTTAATTGCCCTAACTTATATATGTCAGAAGAATCTAGGTTATGTTAAACTAACAAAAACCCATAATGTTTTAAGACAACACACATTTGTTCCTTGCTCATTTTTCATGACTTTCATAGGTCAGCTGGGGAATCTGCTCCATATTATCTTCATTTTGGGGGGTAGGCTGAGGGAGTGACCACCAACTAGTAAGGAAATGCACGTCACAACCATACAGACCTCATTGGCTTAATCAAGTCACATGGCCATACCTGATTTCAAAGGAGCAGAGAAGTGCTGTTCTACGATGTTTCTGGATTGAGGAGAACCAAACTATTGTTAAATAACCATACCTACTGCATATATTTACTATCATTATGTATTCAAAGAACTAAAAATGACTTTTTCATACCCACTTTCAGGGTTTCCTCTTATCCTGTATTGTGATTTCTTTACCATTTCTTTACTAACTCCAGGGAATTTATTAAACAACTTCCAGCTAATGGGGCATCTGGGTGGCTCAGCCAGTTAAGCATCTGCCTTCGGCTCAGGTCATGATCCCAGAGTCTCAGGATCAAGGTCCATATCGGGCTCCCTGCTCAGTGGGGAGTCTCCTTCCCCTTCTCCCTCTTTGCCCCTCTCCCCAGCCCCCACTCGTTCTCTCTCTCTTTCAAATAAATAAATAAAATATTTTAAAAATATATTAAAAATAATTAAATAAATAAATAATAATTTCCAGCTACTGATGTTTATTTTCAATGACTCTCCTACAACATACATAGCATGTTCGCCTTCTCTTGCCTTAATAAGTCTCTCCAAGCTAATGCTCCCTGGAACGGATAAACTGCAATCAAATCAACTTACTAGTCAAAGTAACATGTTACATTGATATAGAGAAATATTTAAAAGTTACTTTGACAAATAATTTTTCATTTAATATCACAGCCAACTTGGAGGTCAATAGTGTACTCATTTGATAGGGAAAAAAGCTGAAATTCAGATAACAATGACGACTAGGCAGGATGAAGTGCTAATAAGAGATAATGTCCAGATTTGAAGCTATGTCTAATAACAGGAAAGACACCCTTCCCATTGTACTACATATTCTCAAATCTGACACCTACTTTTCATTATTAAAATCTGTGTATATATAAACTGTTATTCTACAGATCACACAACAGAAAGCAAACAAAAGCTTAGAGGCTGATAAGTTGGTATGCACACTCCAGAGACTCTACTTCAAATTCATTAACTAAATGTAGGCAGTCAGAGTCCCAGTGCATTAACCTCATCAGACATTGCAGATAATAACTGACCCCACCCAAATCACAGGATACGGGAAGTATTGACATAAAATAATGGAGTCACATCTTCTAAGTAGTAAAAGGATTAAAATACAGTCAGAGATAAAAGAAGTAAAATACCCTTTCAAAATGTAAATTACTTCTTCCATAGCAACAGTGATAATGTACTAATTCTAAGAGTCAAATAAATTATTCAAGGCCACTGCCATTTAGTTTGTTTCTTGACTCCATAGGGAAAAAGTAATTATGTCTAGCCTAGCCAAGCCTATGATAACAGATGGCTATAAGGGAACAAAAGTGAAGGTAATATCTTCAGAAATCTACCATGATGTTTCATATTTTAGTGAAAAATGTCTTTGGAAGGACCTTAGAATCAATCAGTCCAAGATTCTCATTTTACATCTACAGAAGTTCAGACCCAGAGAGGTTAAATACTTTCCTTGAGGTCACATAGTTTGTGGCAGTACTTAACTTAAAGACAGAAGGCATATTCCAACCATGAAAAGGCTGGGAAGAAAACTACCAATTACTTAGCATGTTCTTTGGTGTTTTATTCACATTGTCTCACCTCATGCTCAAATGAGGACAATGAAAAAGGTATCATTTTCTCTTCTATTATAAGTATATCAGGAAGCCAAAGATAAAATAACTAGCCTGCATTCACATAGGAAAAGGCAGACCTGAGGCCGTCTTTTTTTTTTTTTTTGTCCCCAAAGATGGGTGCTTTCTCCCACACCGAAAGCCCTGTGAGCATATGCACTCCCCTGCTAGTGTGGGTGTTCAAGTCTGGATGACGTTTTGCCAATGGTGCTATTTTAAGGGATTACTGCTTGTTTTAAAAGATTTTTGACTAAAATCTCTTCTAATACTATCATTCTGGGATGTTTGATTGATGTGTCTGTAACTTCTTGAAGGGCTGTCTTATTTGAGGGGTTGGTTAGATAATTGAAATAATTCAGGGGTCATTAAGATGATTGACATTGTCTTCCTGGATTATTGTCCCAGGCCTTTAGAATGCATCTAAATGTAAGGGCCTCCCATAGAGAAGTTTCCTGAAGACTGAAGGAGGGATTGTCTTACAGATTTGCAATGGATTCTCTTAGTGAGAAAAGAGTTGCCATTGTGCTTCTGGAAAGTGGATAATCAGGTCTCCCCGAAAGAACAGGGCCTCTTCCACGTGGCCACACGCACCATAACACACCATATCAATATGATTGGGGCTAGAAATAATACACAGTGCGAGAAAATGATACAACAGTCAACTAAATGACTGAACTACTCCTTTCTTAAGACTGCCCCTTGCCTCACTGCCGTCTTCTAAATACATGTTGGCTTTGTCTTTTCTGTTTTAAGGGATGTGCTGTCTGGTCTAGATCTACATTAACCCCAACAACTGGGGGCACAGGTAAACGGACAGAACCACCCAGGCAGTCCTGGTGACTGACAGCAAAGAACAGCAGCTTGCCCAACACAGGCTTGATTACATTTCTGATACAGTCCCTAGACCTCACTGCATTTTTGGAGAGTTTTTTTTCAACATGCCAGAGACTACAAGCTACCACCCATACCCACAACCTAAATACCACCTCCACCAGGAGAATATCCAACTAAAGGATTAGAGGAATTCAGCCTGGGCATGCCTATTTTTCCCCATTATACATATATTTTTATTGAGATATAATTAAAAATTTTTCTTCTCTAGCTTTACTGAGATACAGTTGTCACACAGCATTGTGCAAGTGTAAGGTGTACAATGAGTTGATTTGATATATTTATATATCAAAAAATGATTACCGCCATGGCATTAGCAAAAACCTCCAGCCTGTCACATGATTGTTTGTTTTTGTGATATAATGTTACAGTCTGTATCTTTGGATGAATTTATACATCCAGGTTACTGCCATCCTAATTACAATGTGAAACATCCCCATCCCAATAAGTTTGTTTAGCTCCTCTTTCTGCTGAATTCCACCACACGGGCACTTTTGTGTCTTTTTTCTTTCACAGAGCATGTTTTTGAAATGCATCCATGTTGTGTAGATCTTGTGTCTGTCTCTTGTATGGGAATTATTGCAAATCATTACAATATGTGACCTTTTGTGTCTAGCTTCTCTCATTAAGTTCTTTCTGGAGATGAAAAACCAAAAGAACTAGCAGTGAAGCTCATGGAAAGAATTTGAGATTCCATAATAGGACAAAGGGAGTAGATGTTAGGATCTTGGTAGCAGCCAAAATGGACTATTTTGTGGCCAACAGAATGGTCTGGGAGAGCCTTAAAATTGGGGCATATGCTGAGTTGGAAGGAAGGTATTGGATGATCTGTATAAACCAGGGAAGCAGGGTAGGCACCATCAGGGAATCCTGAAGGTCCATCCACATTTCTCTTGGAAGAGCTGGTCTTGACTTCCACCCCAGCTAATTGCTGTTGTTTGGCTTTTTTTTTTTTTTTAAGATTTTATTTATTTATTTGAGAGAGACAGAGATAGCGACAGAGAGAACAAGTGAGGAGGAGAGGGAGAAGCAGGCTCCCCGCTGAGCAGGGAGCCTGATGTGGGGCTCGATGCCAGGACCCCAGGATCATGACCTGAGCCAAAGGCAGATGCTTAACCGACTGAGCCACCCAGATGCCCCATGTTGTTGTTTGGCTTTCTTGAGCTTTGTTCTATGGTTCTTGAACCAAACCTGCAGTACTGTGGGATGTATCTCCAGTTTTGAGGCCATTTCTTTCTGAAGGCTGGGAGCAGGGTGTGGGTTCTTGCTGAACAAGAATTCCAAATCTGCCAATTGTTTCTCAGTGAACATTGTTCGTGTCCTTTGTGAATGCTTCTGGTGCTTTCTTTTAGGAAGGTCTCCTGCACCTGACATCCTGAGATCTAGATGTGTTCACATGTTCTGGTCCTGTGTCAAGCCTGGGCATGCCTTCTGAATGAAAACCTTATTTACAGCATTCCAGATCTCATTCAGGCACATTCTGAGAATAAATAATGGCTACAAAGCATATGCAGCTATCCAAAGGCTGTTTGCAAGAGCAGCCTTAATGCTAGGGTTGCCTACAGAGATCAGTCTTTCACTGTCAAGAAGAGACAAGACCCAATCTATAGTCAACATAAATATTTCACTCTCTTCTCCCCCCCCCCCCCCCATTTGCCATCCCTTGGTACTGATGCCCAATCAGAGCCCAGTTCAGATCTCTCAACTGCATTCTTGGATGGAAAAACAGAAGTTCAATCCGTGTCCGGCACTTTGTCACTGCTTGCAGTGAACTAGGAAGAAAAAGACTAGGGAAGGGTGGTAAGTCAGGCAGTATAACCAGAGACCTATTATCATAAGCAAGAAGCACCTGGACCCTCCCAAGGTCCAAATCAAGTTTCCACTGTACTCATCTAAGCCTCGCAATCCATGTAAATATGTGAAACAGTGAAAAAGATTTTAAAACTCTTAATGTAATTTTTTTATAAATTAGATACTTGATGGGCTCAAGAAGCAGTAATCTTACATTTGCACAATACTTTATAATATGCAAAGATTTTTCATTCCTTCCTTGAATCCTTTCAGATAGGAAAAGCAGGTGTTATTTTATTGCAAAAATAAGAAATGAAAGACCATAGAGATTATGGGAAATGTTTCAGGTCACAGAGGAAGTAAATTTTGAAGCAGTCAATAAATGCCTTTTTCTATTTCCTCTCACCCCCCCCTTCCCCTGTCAAGGTATATTTCATCTACAAAGTAGTCATGAGCTGTGGTTTTCCTTTTGTTTCTTTTGACTTTTTTTGGAGATACTTATATTGATCTGCAAGTTTAATAAGAAGCTCTGTAATTATTTTCTCCCCTTGTACTTGTCCAAAAGGAAAAGTAGTTTATATTTCTGTTTAATTCTGTGGGTGGTCTCATTCTTGAAAAATCAAATGCAGTGTGTTTGAAGTCCTGACACTTTTTTAAAAGCTGGGGATGTTTTTGTTGTTGTATTTGGAAAGCTGACTCTGACATTTTAGTTATAGAAAAAAAAATGTTGATAAATCTGTTATGTTTGTCATCTTACCAAAACCAAGAAAGGTAGGAAATGGAACAGCTGGTAGATATTCCAAATTGAGACTGTCAGACAGAATGAGTATGAAGAGAAATCTGTTGATGTCGAGGCTTTTGATCTGACCCCCGCAGGCAGGGGTGGCTCTGGCAGAGAATCACTCCCGAATACCACTTTCAGGTAAAAGCTCTAGTAAGTGCCCACATCCAAAACGCTTGGAGGATTGAAAGGACTTTTCTCCAAAAGAAGTTTCTTTTCCATCTGAAATGCCTACTCTGAATTAGTGATTAAAATCTCTATGGTATGGAATTAAATTCAATGGAAGAGAGAGCACATCTTTAGTATGTTCTCTACTCAAAGTTAGCAGTTGCAGAAACAGGAACCAAAACGATGGATCAAAAGCGGTCACTTCATGGTATTTATATGTTGCATTTTAAACTAGATTTCACATAGCTTTGACAAATATAACTTGAAAAAAAGACTACTCTTGGGTTAAAAAAAGAAAGCCAAATAGTGACTGGTTGGGGAGTTGATGGGAATTATGGGAAAACAATAAAATTTTCACTTAATATTTATCCCCACAGAGCAGATACATGAAAAAATATCTTATCAAATATGGTGAGTTCAATTTCCTGTTATTTTTTTCTCCAAATCAGTTAACTATTCTGCTCAAATGATATATGTTTTCTTCCAAGAGTATTCAATTTTTAATTTTCATACTTAAATGCATTTTTAAAATTTGCTCAAGTGTCCTAAAGGAGACCATTAACTTGATAAATTGATTTATGGTCTCTTCATATTTTGTAGGTTTTTGTTCTGTTTTTTCATATGGAGGCACATGAACACTAAGAAGCTATTTACCAAGTTAGGTTTCTCAATGTATTTTAGGATATCATTTCCTCCTTAGATAAATATGCTGAATTGCTTAGCACTGCTTCAGAAAGCACACAAAGCAATTTGAAAAATATGCAAATATTGTGTTGGGCTTTTTTTTAACATTGAAGGGAAAAATAAAATGTGTCCTACTTGAGCATATTGCCCTTTTTACTTTTGAAGAAAAAAATCCCAGATCCATATAAATAACAGTATCATTGAAAACTTCCAAAGAAAAAAAAAAAGTTATTTCCAGTCAATCTTCAATGGAAACCACTGGAGAATTTTCCAATAAAACAGTCATAGCAATCAGAATAGCTAACAGATTTTTTTTTTTTTTTGGTTGTAGTAAAAATATTTAAATGACTATAGGCAGTTCTAAACAATAATTCCCTCAGATATCTCTCGTCCTCCCGTTGATTCTTACTTCCAAAGAAGTAGGTAGATCAAATATAACTGCCTAAGGAAGTATGTAACTAAAATAAGTACTTTTTATATTTTGAACTCAGGTTTTTACTTTTGAGTACATGTTTCTTAACTTCTGCTAGTTTATATTAACCTTATGGTTAAAATTCCCCCAGCCCCTATCTCCAATAAGATGGTACACACATACATATTTTCAGATCTTTATCTTCTCAACCCTTATAAAGAGATATAATACCTTGAGTCCACAACTAAAAGGGTGGGGGGAAGGGAGGATGTACTTTCTTCTCCAGAAGAGACATTAAACAAGAGCTCACCAAAGAATGTTTTGAAACCCAATTCCTTCTTTCAAAAATTATAAAAATAATGAACCTGGTCCTCTTCAACAAAGTCTTGCAATTTTGAACATTTGTAAAGAATTAAGACCTAGGAAAGACTGATCTCTAATATCGACATATAAACCTTGATTTTGTCACGCGTTTTCTACCTGCATGGTGTCACAGCGAAAATTGTAACAGAAAAAGGTAAACAGGCCAAGAAGACTTTATTCAAGGCTATTGAAATAAACTAGAGAAGCCAGAAATAAGTCTGAACTCCAGCCCACAAAGGGTTTTTAAAGGCTGGAGTGAGAGGGAGAGCATAGGCCATCTGTGTTTGCTAACTGGCTTTAGCCAAAGGAAAAAGAAACTTCTCATATTTTGGACAGAAGACAGTGTTACCAGCTTGGAGCAAGACACCCACAAAAGTTAGGCTCCCACCCTCCAACAGAGACAGGCAGATGAGAATGCTATCTCATTGATGACATTTTAAAGAAATGTTTCCCAGATCCTTGAGAAAGATATTCCTGGGATATAAAACTGGCAAGAAGCTTTTTAAAAAACATATCTTGAAGGGGCAGAGAAAACATTTACAATTAGGCTTCTAAAGTAAATATTCTAAGAAAAGTGAGTTTAGGACCTTAAAGTCAAAAAGAAGCCTATCTAAAGTTCAGTCAAATTGAGGGACAATTAAGATCCTCTTGATCAATAATTATAGATATATATACCTAGATAAAGATGGCACAAAGTGGCTTATAAATTCAACCTTCTTTACTTAGGCACAAATTTTACCTTGCTATTATCCAAGAGAGAAGAAATATAGTTTACAACACATCTTTCCTGGGGACCATCCCTAGCAGGAATAAGAACAAGGAGTTCTTAAGAATTACAAACAGCAACAGCTTCTAAAAATTTATATTAAGTATCATTTAAAAAATATATTTCGGGCGCCTGGGTGGCTCAGTCGTTAAGCGTCTGCCTTCGGCTCAGGTCATGATCCCAGGGTCCTGGGATCGAGTCCCACATCGGGTTCCCTCCTCGGCCCTGCTCTCCCTCTCCCACTCCCACTGCTAGTGTTCCTGCTCTCACTATCTCTGTCTCTGTCAAATAAATAAATAAAATCTTTAAAAAAAAAATAAAATAAATAAATAAATAAAATAAAATAAAAAATATATTTCAAAACACCATTCTAAAACCCGGCACCATGATTATTGTCACAGACTGTAGAATTAAACTTCCTGGGTTCAAATATCAACTCAACTATTTAGTAATTAAATGATCTTCAGCAATTACTGTGCCTCAAATTTCTTTTCTTTTTAATTTATTTTATTTATACATTTTTTTTGAAAGAGAGATAGAGAGAATGGTGGGGGAGGGGGAGAGGGAGAGAGAGAATCTTAAGTAAGCTCCATGACCAGCACAAAGCCCAACGCAGGGATCAATCCCACGACCCTGAGATCATGACCTGAGCTGAAATCAGGAGTGGGACGCATAACTGTCTGAGCCACCCAGGTGCTCCTCTGTGCCTCACATTTCTAAGTTAACTGAATAATAATAATAATTCATCACTGGATAACCAGTAGGGTTGAGTTTATAAATGTAAAGTACACAGAACAGTGCTTCGTATATAATAAGTATGAGAATGACCTTTCTTTAATCTAGTCAAAGAAGATTTGCTACTAGTATTGCATAGCAGAGCCCTTCTCATCTTTTGCACTGCAGAATTCTGAATCAGCTTTTTTCAGGATGGTGATCAATATCTTCAATCCTTTTTTTCTTACTCTCACTAGGTGTCATTGAATTTATTCATACATCTGTAGGATAGATCATCTTATAAATTCATAAATATCCCTGAACTGAGTTCAGCATACTGGACAATAAAGCCATAACTACTGGAATAATAAAAACAAATCTCATGTTGTTGACATGAAATCTAGAATAATAGCAATGGGTGGGTTTTGGAAGTGCATGATACCAACAATTCATCATAGACTTACCCTCACGAAACATCCCAAGAGTCTGGAATAGATTCCTGCCAAAGAAACTCATGATACCTCCTGCTTCTCCTGAATTATTTCCTAAGCTTCTGGCATGAATGAAAAAATAATATAGAGGAGGAAACACTACAACTTTTAGAGTTGGAATCCTAGTTCTTTTAATTGCTACCTATGTGATCTGAGCAAGTTAATTAACTTTTTTGAATATTAGTTTGATCATATCTGTTTATAATTTTTTAAGAATTTAAAAATAGTAATATATTTTAAAACATTTAGCTAATGGTGCTAAATACTTCCTCTTCTGGTGCCGTTTTCCCCTCCCCTTGCATCTTTATGAAACTCGCTAAAACAAGCTCATTCATTCATTCAACATGTGGTGTGTTATGCCCTCCCAATGTAAATCCTAGGAGTACAAGGGGAATATGGGAGACAATGGATACCCTTTACAGAAATTGTGTAGCCAAGTGGGGATGCATATAAGTGAATAGTGAATTAAAACTAAATGTGATAAATACCACAAGAAGGAAATGCAGTGTTCTGTGGAGGAACCTAACACCTCATCTATAGTTGGATGGTCAGGAAAGGCTTATAAGAGACAGTGAAATCACCATAACTGAAGTAGTGTTTTTAATGAGAGTAAATACTATTGCTGAAGCATGAGCTTGGGGAGGAAAGTGGTGAGGATTAAGGCTAAAAAAGTAGGTATTGCCCAAAGAAGGAAGAGATATTTAAGTTATGTAAAAGAGTTTGGATATTATCTCATTGGTAATGGGAACTGAGTCAATGATTTTCAGCTGAGGAGTCACATGATCATATTTATATTTTAGGAAGATAATTGCAGCTATAATACAGAAGATGAAACAAAAGGGAAGAGATAAGTTAGAATCATTGGTAGTAATTGAGGCTGGACTTTCAGGTAGTCTGAACTAGGGTGCTGGAAGTAAATGTGTAGAGAAGTAGATGAACTCAAGACATATGCAAGAGATGCAATCAAGATGAACAAAGGTTGAAAATCAAGGACAACATCTAGGTTTCTAGTTTGAGCAACCGAGTAGAATCATTCTCTAAGATGGGGAACAATGCAGGAAAAAAATGGAGTTGAGGAGGGCAAGGACAAAAAGCCCATCTTTTGACATATTAAATTTTAGGTGTATGTGGGGCAATGAGGTGATAATGATAAGAATTCAAATATATAATTCCAGAACTCAATGCCAGAATATAGATAAATCTCAAAATTGAGGGGTAGATGAAAGTATCTAAGATCAGACTACAGAGTAACAGAAGATATGGACACAAGACAAAATGCTAAGGAGCTCCAATATCTCAGTTAAGTAAAAAAACAAAACAAAAAACCCATAGAGGTGGCTGGGAAAGAGAGGGAAAAGAGGTAGGAGAAATGCTCTGCACATGTGTTATCAGAGAGGTAAGGAAACAGCATACCAACCAGACCTAAGTAAACAAACTTTTAGGTAAATCAATTTTTTAATTGATCAGGCATTAAATAATGTAATATAATATGTTTTATTCCTGACAACTTTCCTTGATGACTGCTAAGCTTCTTACCTGACAGAAGTCAAAAGACAGTTTTTGAAAGATAAAGACCCAAAGTAATAAAATGGAAAACAAAAATAAAAGACAAACAATAAATAAGACAAAAACAATAACCAAACCACAATTACTAAACTCTGATTCCTTAGTTGTTTGTGATGAGTAGCCAGTTTTTATCCTAACTCACCCCTGGAGAAATTATTAGTTCTTTAGTTTTTATTTACATAATGTTGTTAGAATTTGATCTAATTCTGGAGGAAACTTCATAGGCATAGGTATATTTCTAATGTGTGCCAATGTGAAGCCATAAGCTGGTAAGATTAATTCACCAAGCCCAATGAAGATAAATTTCTAATCTGTTAAACATGAAAATAAAATTACTATAAAAACAGTAAATTTTTTGAGGGAACAAATTCTGTCAGAGCTTGTATGCTTATTTCAATTAGAAAATCCATGGAGATAAAATAGTGATGCACAGACAGAACAATTTTCTCCAAATCCACCACTTTTCCCTAAAGCTTTTAAAGTCCTTTCAGTCATTTAAAATAGGCCCAATATATTTAGGGTGAGAAGTAGGGGGGGCAGGTAATATGTACACAGGAAGCTTTCTGTGACATAAGGGTGATAAATTTTATAAATAAGACCTTTTGGTACCTTAATAAATAAGGATAGTCTGATGGAACCTATGAGAGATAGAAAAAGGAGGCAGACTGTTATAAAGAAAAGAGTACAGATTTTAGAGCCAAGCAGACCTTGTTTTGAATCTGTTTTGCCACTTGTCAGCTACATGACATTGGCAAGTTTTTTAACCTCTCTAAGCTTCAGTTATTGCACTCACTTAAAAAAATAGAGAGATATCCTCCGGCAACATTCTAGAAATTAAAGATAATATAAACATATAGATTAAAGATAATGTAAATATTTAAAGATAATGAAAATGCTAATGTAAAGCAACTAGCATGATGATTTGCACTCAATAAATAAGAGTTATTGGGGGGCGGAGCAAGATGGCGGAGGAGTAGGAGACCTGGATTTCGTCTCCTCTCAGGAATTCAGCTGGATAGGGATCAAACCATTCTGAACACCTACAAACCCAACAGGAGATCGAAGAAAGGAATAGCAACAACTCTCTCATCAGAAAAGCGACTACTTTCTGGAAGGTAGGATGTGCAGAAAAGTGAATCCAAGGTGATATTCGAGAGGCTAGACGGCGGCGGTGGGGCCTCCGTCGGCCGCTTCTGGTAAGTGATAGAACCACGGAACACAAAATCGGAACTTTTAAAAGTCTGCTCCGCTGAGGGACGTCACTCTGGTGGCTAAGCGGGGGGTGGAACCCTCCGGGACAGTGTGGTCTCAGGACCCACGGGTCACAGAAAGACTGGGGGTGCCTGAGGGTGGCAGAGCTCCGAGGTAACGGAGCAGGGAAGCCGGCTGCAGAAGCAGAGCCCAGGAGCAGGCTCTCAGCTCCGGGTTGCCATAAACCGTGATCCACGGCACAGTCGGGCCACTACTCCTCCAGCAGGGACCCAACAAGCAGCAGATCCCGGGAGACTCACCTTCCTCCCCCGGGAGGAGCCGCGCGGGAGTGCGCCGCAGGGATCTGCTGGGTTTGGAGACTCCACCCGGGGTCAGGTGCCAGAGATAGAAACGCGCGGTCACAGGCCGGGTGAGCACGGAGTGCGGCCGGAGACTGGGGAGACGGGAGTGACTGACGGCTTTTCTCTGGGGGCTCACTGAGAAGCTGGGCCCCGAGTTCTCGGCTCCTCCGGGGCAGAGATTGGGAGGCCGCCATTTTCACTCTCCGCCTCCAAAGCTGTACGGAAAGCTCGCAGGGAACAAAAGCTCCAGAGAGCAAACCCGAGCAGATTACTTAGCCGGGAGGGGGCAAGGGTGGGGCAATTCCACCTCCGGCAGAGACATTTGGAAACCACGGCAACAGGCCCCTCCCCAGAAGATCAGCGAGAACAGCCAGCCAAGACCGAGTTTACCGATCAATGAGAAGGGCAGAACTCCAGCGCTAGGGGAATAATGCACATAGAATTCATGGCTTTTCCCCATGATTCTTTATTCTTTCAGGGTTAATTTTTTTTAACTGTCTTTTTTTTTTTGAATTTTTCTTTTTCCCTTTTTCAACCAACATCTTATCAAACCCTTTTTAAAAAAATTATTTTTCATTTTTAGAGTCATATTCTATCCCTTCATAGTAGTTACCCATATTTTTGGCATATATATAAAAGTTGTTCTCTCTTTAAAATTTTGAGATAGTTTCTTCTAACAGATCAAAATATACCCTAAATCTCTAGTATATGGTTTTTTCTACTCCCCTGCCTGATCACATTCTCTCCCTTTTTTTTTCTTTTTTCTTTTTTTAAATCCTCTTCTTTCTTTTTTCAAGCAACTTCTTATCAATTCCTTTTATAAAATTTTTTATAATTTCCATCCTTACAGTCATATTCCATCCCTTCATCATATCAACCCTTATTTTTGTACATATATAAGTTTTACTTTCTTTAAAATTTTGGAAGGCACTTTCTTCTAACAGACCAAAATACACCCCAAATCTAGTGTGTGACACTGATCTATATACCAGCCTGATCATATTTGATCACATTCTGGTTCTTTTTGTTGTTGTTGTTTTGTTTGGTTTGGTTTGGTTTGTTTTTATCTTTATCTTTTTCTTTTTCTTTTTTTTCTTTTTCTTTTTTCTCTCTTTCCCTTTCTTTTCCCACTGCTTCAGGTCTTTTCTGATTTGTTTAGAGTATATTTTCTGGGGACGTTGTTACCCTGCTAGCATTTTGTTCCCTCATTAATCTCTTCTCCTCTGCACAAAATGACAAGACGGAAAAAATCACCTCAACAAAAAGAACAAAAGGTAGTACCGACTGCCAGGGACCTACTCAATAGGGACATTAGTACGATGTCAGATCTAGAGTTCAGAATCATCACTTCAAAGATACTAGCTGAGCTTGGGCGCCTGGGTGGCTCAGTTGGTTAAGCGACTGCCTTCGGCTCAGGTCATGATCCTGGAGTCCCGGGATCGAGTCCCGCATCGGGCTCCCTGCTCAGCGGGGAGTCTGCTTCTCCCTCTGACCCTCCTCCCTCTCATGCTCTCTGTCTCTCATTCTCTCTGTCTCAAATAAATAAATAAAATCTTTAAAAAAAAAAAAAGATGCTAGCTGAGCTTGAAAAAAATATGGAAGTTATTAGAGAAACCCTTTCTGGAGAAGTAAAAGAACTAAAATCCAACCAAATAGAAATCAAAAAGGCTATTAATGAGGTGCAATCAAAAATGGGGGCGCTAACTGCTAGAATAAATGAGGCAGAAGAGAGAATCAGTAATATAGAAGATGAAATGATGGAAAATAAAGAAGCTGAGAAAAAGAGAGATAAACAACTACTGGATCACGAGGGCAGAATTCGAGAGATAAGCGATACCATAAGACGAAACAACATTAGAATAATTGGGATCCCAGAAGAAGAAGAAAGAGAGAGAGGGGCAGAAGGTATAATGGAGCAAATTATAGCAGAGAACTTCCCTAATTTGGGAAAGGAAACAGGCATGAAAATCCAGGAAGCACAGAGAACCCCTCTCAAAATCAATAAAAATAGGTCAACACCCCGACATCTAATAGTAAAACTTATGAGTCTCATAGACAAAGAGAAAATCCTGAGAGCAGCTCAGGAGAAGAGATATGTAACCTACAATGGTAGAAACATTAGATTGGCAACAGGCCTATCTACAGAGACCTGGCAGGCCAGAAAGGACTGGCAGGATATATTCAGAGCACTAAATGAGAAAAATATGCAGCCAAGAATACTATATCCAGCTAGGCTGTCATTGAAATTGAAGGAGAGATAAAAAGCTTCGAGGACAAACAAAAACTAAAGGAATTTGCAAACACAACACCAGCCCTACAAGAAATCTTGAAAGGGGTCCTCTAAGCAAAGAGAGACCCTAAAAGCAACATAGACCAGAAAGGAACACAGACAATATATGGTAACAGTCACCTTACAGGCAATACAATGGCACTAAATTCCTCTTTCAATAGTTACCCTGAATGTAAATGGGCTAAATGCCTAATCAAAAGACACAGGCTATCAGATTGGATAAGAAAACAAGACCCATCGATATGCTGTCTGCAAGAGACTCATTTTAGAACCAAAGACACCCCCAGATTGAAAGTGAGGGGGTGGAAAACCATTTACCATGCTAATGGACACCAAAAGAAAGCTGGGGTGGCAATCCTTATATCAGACAAATTAGATTTTAAACCAAAGACTGTAATAAGAGATGAGGAAGGACACTATATCCTACTTCAAGGGTCTATCCAACAAGAAGATCTAACAATTGTAAATATCTATGCCCCTAACATGGGAGCAGCCAATTATATAAGGCAATTAATAACAAAAGCAAAAAAACACATCGACAACAATACAATAATAGTGGGGGACTTTAACACCCCCCTCACTGAAATGGACAGATCGTCTAAGCAAAAGATCAACAAGGAAATAAAGACTTTAAATGACACACTGGACCAAATGGACTTCACAGACATATTCAGAACATTCCATCCCAAAGCAACGGAATACACATTCTTCTCTAGTCCCCATGGAACATTCTCCAGAATAGATCACATCCTAGGTCATAAATCAGGTCTCAACCAGAAGATTGGGATCATTCCCTGCCTATTTTCAGACCACAATGCTTTGAAACTAGAACTCAATCACAAGAGGAAAGTCGGAAAGAACTCAAATACATGGAGGCTAAAGAGCATCCTACTAAAGAATGAATGGGTCAACCAGGAAATTAAAGAAGAATTAAAAAAATACATGGAAACCAATGAAAATGAAAACACAACTATTCAAAATCTTTGGGATGCAGCAAAGGCAGTCCTAAGAGGAAAGTATATAGCAATACAAGCCTTTCTCAAGAAACAAGAAAGGTCTCAAGTACACAACCTAACCCTACACCTAAAGGAGCTGGAGAAAGAACAGCAAATAAAGCCTAAACCCAGCAGGAGAAGAGAAATCATAAAGATCAGAGCAGAAATCAATGAAATAGAAACAAAAGAACAGTAGAACAGATCAACAAAACTAGGAGCTGGTTCTTTGAAGGAATTAACAAGATTAATAAACCCCTGGCCAGACTTATCAAAAAGAAAAGAGAAATGACCCAAATCAACAAAATCATGAATGAAAGAGGAGAGATCACCACCAACACCAAAGAAATACAAACAATTATAAAAACATATTATGAGCAACTCTATGCCAGCAAATTAGATAACCTGGAAGAAATGGATGCATTCCTAGAGATGTATCAACTACCAAAACTGAACCAGGAAGAAATAGAAAACCTGAACAGACCTATAACCACTAAGGAAATTGAAGCAGTCATCAAAAATCTCCCAAAAAACAAAAGCCCAGGGCCAGATGGCTTCCCAGGGGAATTCTACCAAACATTTAAAGAAGAATTAATACCTATTCTTCTGAAGCTGTTCCAAAAAATAGAAATGGAAGGAAAACTTCCAAACTCATTTTATGAGGCCAGCATTACCTTGATCCCAAAACCAGACAAAGACCCCATCAAAAAGGAGAATTACAGACCAATATCCCTGATGAACATGGATGCAAAAATTCTCACCAAAATACTAGCCAATAGGATCCAACAGTACATTAAAAGGATTATTCACCACGACCAAGTGGGATTTATCCCTGGGCTGCAAGGTTGGTTCAACATCCACAAATCAATCAATGTGATACAATACATTAACAAAAGAAAGAACAAGAATCATATGATCCTCTCAATAGATGCAGAAAAAGCTTTTGACAAAGTACAGCATCCTTTCTTGATCAAAACTCTTCAGAGTATAGGCATAGAGGGTACATACCTCAATATCATAAAAGCCATCTATGAAAAACCTACAGCGAATATCATTCTCAATGGGGAAAAACTGAGCTTTCCCCCTAAGGTCAGGAATGCAGCAGGGATGTCCACTATCACCACTGCTATTCAACATAGTATTGGAAGTCCTAGCCACAGCAATCAGACAACAAAAAAGAAATAAAAGGCATCCAAATCGGCAAAGAAGAAGTCAAACTCTCACTCTTTGCAGATGATATGATACTTTATGTGGAAAACCCAAAAGACTCCACCCCAAAACTGCTAGAACTCATACAGGAATTCAGTAAAGTGGCAGGATAGAAAATCAATGCACAGAAATCAGTGGCATTCCTATACACCAACAACAAGACAGAAGAAAGAGAAATTAAGGAGTCGATCTCATTTACAAGTGCACCCAAAACCATAAGATACCTAGGAATAAATCTAACCAAAGAGACAAAGGATCTGTACTCAGAAAACTATAAAATACTCATGAAAGAAATTGAGGAAGACACAAAGAAATGGAAAAATGTTCCATGCTCATGGATTGGAAGAACAAATATTGTGAGGATGCCAATGCTACCTAGAGCAATCTACACATTCAATGCAATCCCCATCAAAATAACATCCACTTTTTTCAAAGAAATGGAACAAATAATCCTAAAATTTGTGTGGAACCAGAAAAGACCCCGAATAGCCAGAGGAATGTTGAAAAAGAAAAACAAAGCTGGCGGCATCACAATTCCGGACTTTCAGCTCTATTACAAAGCTGTCATCATCAAGACAGTATGGTACTGGCACAAAAACAGACACATAGATCAATGGAACAGAATAGAGAGCCCAGAAATGGACCCTCGACTCTATGGTCAACTAATCTTCGACAAAGCAGGAAAGAATGTCCAATGGAAAAAAGACAGTCTCTTCAACAAATGGTGTTGGGAAAATCGGATAGCCACATGCAGAAGAATGAAACTGGACCATTTCTTTACACCACACACAAAAATAGACTCCAAATGGTTGAAAGACCTAAATGTGAGACAGGAGTCCATCAAAATCCTAAAGGAGAACACAGGCAGCAACCTGTTTGACCTCAGCCGACGCAACTTCTTCCTAGAAACATCGCCAAAGGCAAGGGAAGCAAGGGCAAAATTGAACTATTGGGACTTCATCAAGATAAAAAGCTTTTGCAAAACAAAGGAAACAGTCAACAAAACCAAAAGACAACCGACAGAATGGGAGAAGATATTTGCAAATGACATATCACATAAAGGGCTAGTATCCAAAATCTATAAAGAACTCATCAAAGTCAACACCCAAAGAACAAAGAATCCAATCAAGAAATGGGCAGAAGACATGAACAGACATCTCTGCAAAGAAGACATCCAAATGGCCAACAGACACATGAAAAAGTGCTCAACATTGCTCGGCATCAGGGAAATCCAAATCAAAACCTCAATGAGATACCACCTCACACCAGTCAGAATGGCTAAAATTAACAAGTCAGGAAATGACAGATGTTGCCAGGGATGTGGAGAAAGGGGAATCCTCCTACACTTGGTGGGAATGCAAGCTGGTGCAGCCACTCTGGAAAACAGTATGGAGGTTCCTCAAAAAGTTGAAAATAGAGCTACCATATGATCCAGCAATTGCACTACTGGGTATTTACCCCAAAGATACAAAAGTAGGGATCCGAAAGGGTACGTGCACCCCGATGTTTATAGCAGCAATGTCCACAATAGCCAAACTGTGGAAAGAGCCAAGATGTCCATCGACAGATGAATGGATAAAGAAGAGGTGGTATATATATACAATGGAATATTATGCAGCCATCAAAAGGAATGAGATCTTGCCATTTGCAACGACGTGGATGGAACTGGAGGGTATTATGTTGAGTGAAATAAGTCAAACAGAGAAAGACATGTATCATATGACCTCACTGATATGAGGAATTCTTAATCTCAGGAAACAAACTGAGCATTGCTGGAGTGGGGGGTGGGGTGGGAGGGATGGGGTGACTGGGTGATAGACACTTGGGAGCGTATGTGCTCTGGTAAGCGCTGTGAATTGTGCAAGACTGTTGAATCTCAGATCTGTACCTCTGAAACAAATAATGCAATATATGTTAAGAAAAAAAAAAGAAGAAGAAGAAGGTAGCTGGAGGGGAAGAATGAAGGGGGGGGAAATCGGAGGGGTAGACGAACCATGGGAGACGATGGACTCTGAAAAACAAACTGAGGGTTCTAGAGGGGAGGGGGGTGGGAGGATGGGTTAGCCTGGTGGTGGGTATTGAGGAGGGCACATTCTGCATGGAGCACTGGATGTTATGCACAAAAAATGAATCATGGAACACTACATCTAAAACTAATGATGTAATGTATGGGGATTAACATAAGAATAAAAAAAATAATAATAAAATAAATAAATAAGAGTTATATATTTTTATAAATACTAGTATATAAATTGTAATATTGTGTAAGTACATTACCATATTCAATAAATATTGAGTGCCTTGCACAGTGCCAGGTGGTGTGGATGAAGGCCTAAACAAGGCTGACAAGGTCCTCTGCCTGGTAACTTAAGTTCTAGTGTACTTCCCCCAAATCTGCACCTCACTTCCTGCTCCCAAATAACGAAGCACTTTTCTAAATTTAACAGTAAGAAAAATTTGATTTATTATAAAGACCAAGTTGCAGGGAGGGGTGCGCCTGAGTGGCTCAGTAGGCTTTTGATTTCAGCTCAGTCATGATCTTGGGCTTCCTGTTCAGTGCTGAGTCTACTCAAGGATTCTCCCTCTCTCTCTGCCCCTCCCCCTGCTGGTACACACACAAGGGTGCACACATTCTCTCTCTCTCAAATAAATAAATACATCTTAAAAAAAAAAAAAAAAAGACCAAGTTGGCATTTATCCAGGAAGTCCAGGAAATCCACTGAAGGTTTTCTGGCTACATGGTGACAGACCAGACTTGCATTTTAGAAAGATTATTCTGGTGTTAGTACATAGAAAATCCACTAACAGATCTTTGCAATGGTTTGGCTGAGAAATGATACAGCCATAGTAAAGAAGAGAGTGTACTGATGTAACAATGTGTCAGAGACAGAATCAATAGGGTTGGTTTCTGTTTTAGATAATGGATGGCCCATTTTATTACCAACCAATATAGTGAATATAAAAGAAGGCGTTAGTTGGAGTGAAAACCAGGTAAAAGAGTTTTTGTTAGATGAATTTCACTTGGTTTTCATTTCACCAAGCCACTTGCTCATTTTGCATTATGTGTAATGGGAAATAAGGTCTTTCAAATCCCAGTTCAGATGTTCTATTCTCCATGAAGCCAGCTTAACCCAAGAACAATTGAACTCTCCTCCCTCTTCTGGGTTTCTTGTATACTCCTTAGTTACTGGCTATATCTCCACATCATACTATATCATACATTTACCTCTCTCTACTACCGTGTGCTTCTTGAAATTGGGCCTGATGTTTCATCTACACATATTTATCCAAGAATGGCAAAATGCTAGGCACATATAAATAATTTTGAATTGAATTTCTTAAGATAGCTTCTTATAGATCAAGATCTATAGAATTACAAATATTATCTTTATGTAACCATTTATTAGTGCTCTCAAAATAAATACACAGTAAGGTGTCTGTGGACACATTAAAACAATCTTTATATAAATAGAGTCAAGAAACTGGTTTCAGGCTCTGGATCCATCAATTACTAGCTGTATGACATTGGAAATAAACATTTTTTTAACTTTCTGAGTCAGATTTATAATCTAAACATAGGTAAAATGATACCTGTTCGATCCATCAAACATAATTGAATGGTTCAGATGAGACGACATTCTTAAGAGCAGACTTCAAAACCACAAAAGAATATAGGCATGCAAGTTATATGTTATCTTGAGGAATAGTTCTTTAAATAATGCATGTTTGTTGATCTTTTTATACTTTCTAAAAGATATGCAATATGTAAATATGCTATTGCATTTTTAGTGCATATTTTATAATTAAAATATAGGAATAACAGAAACAAATATTCAAATATAAACTATCCTTCTGTTCTTCATTTCTGTAGAAAGTCAATTTTTTTATCATTGAACTTTCTAAAATTTACATATTTCTACAAAATATAAATTTTATACTGAGCTGGATTGGGATGAAAAACAACCAATTACCACTGGAATTTATTCTTGCAAATCATAAAAACAATAATTAATATGGTGCATTTAGAAACAAGTGGTATTAATTCTTTAATTCCTGAGTTTTGTATCCAAAAAAAGTTATATGAATGTTAAAAAAGAAAAAATATTCAGCCAGAAATAAATAAAGTAGAGAAATCAGTAGAAAAAAATCGACAAAACTAAGAGTTGGTTTTCTGGAAAGATAAACACAATTGGCAAACTTAGCTAGACCAACTGAGAAAAAAGAGAAAAGACTAATAAATATTTCTGATGCCACAGAAATAAATGTTAAGAGACAACTATAAACATTTATTCACCAACAAATCGGACAACCTAGAAGAAATGGGTAAATTCCTAGAAACAATACAACATACCAAATATAGAAGAAATAGAAAGTCTGAGTAGATCTATAATTAGGAAGGATATTGAATCAGTAAACAAAAATCTTTCAAAGAGGTCTAGGAAAAGTCTAAGACTAGATGGCTTCACTAGTAAATTCTACCAAACATTTAAAAAAAAAATAATGCCAATCTTTCTCAAACTCTTCCAAAAGGAAATTAAAGAAGACAAAAGAAATGGAAAGACATCCTGTGTTCATGGGTTGGAAGACTTAATATTGTTAAAATGTCTATATTAACCAAAGTTATCTACAGATTCAATGCCATTCTTATCAAAATCCCTCTGGTGTTTTTTACAGAAACAGTAAGAAAACAATAATAAAAATCATATGGAACTGCATAAACCCAGAATAGACAAAACAATCTTAACAAAGAAAGAAAAAGCTAGAGGCCTCACACTTCCTGATTGCAAAATACTTTACAAAGCTACAGTCAACAAACAGTATGGCATTTACATAAAAACAGACATATAGGTCAATGGAACAGAGTAGAAAGCTCAGAAACAGACCCATAACTATAAGGTCAACTGATTTTTGACAAGAGTCCCAAAAAACACAACAGGGAAAGGACAGTCTCTTCAATGAATGATGTTGAGAGAATTGAATATCTACATGCAGTAGAATGAAATTGGACCCTTATCTTACACCATACACAAAATTCAACTCAAAATAAATTTAATACTTGAATTTAAAACCTCAAACTGTAGAACTCCTAGAAGAAAACAGGAAAAAATCTTCATGACATTGGTCTTGGCAATGATTTCATAGATATGACAGGTAACAAAAACAAAAATAGACAAGTGGGACTACGTTAAAGTAAAAACCTTCCTTGTAGGCAAAGGAAGCAGTCAAGAGGGTGAAAAGGCAAGCTATGGAAGGGAAGAAAATATCTTCAAATCATGTTTCTGATAAAGGGTTAATATCCAAAATATATAAAGAATCACTCTACTCAATAGCAAAAAAGTCCACAAATGGCCTGATTAGAAAATGAACTCAAGACTTAAATAGACATTTCTCCAATGAAGACACACAAATGGTCAACAGGTATATGAAAATATGACCAATGGTCCCTAGTTATCAGAAAAATGCAAATCAAACTCACAATGAGGCTAGGGTGGCTATTAGCTAAAAAACAAAAGACGAGTGTTGGTGAGGAGGCAGAGAAATTGAAGCCCTAGTAACACTGCTGCTGGGAATGTAAAATGGTGCAAACATTATATTAAAAGGTATGGAGATTCCTCAAAAATTAAAAATAGAACTATTACATGACCCTGCAATACTGTTTCTGGGTATATACCCAAAATAATTGAAATCAGTATATCAAAGAGATATCTGTATTCCTGTGTTCATTGCAGCATTATTTACAATAGCCAAATAAGGAAACGACATAAATATCTGTCCACAGATGAATGGACAAAAAAAATGTGTTATATACATGCAGTGTAATATTATTCCTTTAAAGAGAAGGAAATTCTGAAATATGCAACAACGTGCATGAGCCTTGAAGACATTATGCTAAGTGTAATAAAGCAGCCACAGAAGGACAAAAACGGCATGATGCCACTACATGACTTATCTAAAATAGTCAGACTACTAGAACCAGAGGATGGAATGATAGATACTTGGGGCAGAGAGAAGTGGAAAATGTGGAGCTGCTATCAAAGAGCATAAAGTCTCAGTTATGAAAGATGTGTAAGTTTTTAAGATCTGCTGTACAACATCGTGCCTATAGTTACCAATACTGCATTGTATAGCTAAAAATGTATTCAGAGGGTGAATTCCACCCTGTGGTATTCTTACCACAATAAAATAAAAATTTTAGAAGTTGCCTCATTGATTATTTAAATTATGCCTTCAAAAATTTGGAATTTGCCAGTCTCAGGGATCATGTGGTTGACTCTTTCCCTTAAACTAACTCAATAAGGATATCAACACCTTTTCTATTAAATTCTTTCATTAAATATGTTAAAGGATACTTAAAGTCATTGCTAAAAGCAGCTACAAACTATTTTTTTTATTACACAGTGTCTTACTAAATGAACATTTGCTTCGGAAGAAGAAAAGAAAGAAAGAAAGAAAGAAAGAAAGAAAGAAAGAAAGAAAGGGAAAAGAAAGAAAGAAAGAAAGAGAAAAGAAAAGAAAAAAAGAAAGAGGGAGGGAAGGAGGGAGGGAGGAAGGAAGAAAAGAAGGAAGGAAGGAAGGAAAGAAGGAAGGAAGAAGGAAAGAAAGGGAAGAAAAGAAAGAAAAGTAGAATAAGTGTATCATCTTGCCCATTTCCTCTGGCACTGCTGATGAGTATAGTCAATTTGTTTTCGTTTTTGTTTTTTTTTTTTAGATTTTATTTATTTATTTGACAGAGAGAGACACAGCGAGAGAGGGAACACAAGCAGGAGGAGTGGGAGAGGGAAAAGCAGGCTTCCCGCTGAGCAGGGAGCCCGATGCGGGGCTCAATCCCAGGACCCTGGGATCATGACCTGAGCCGAAAGCAGATGCTTAATGACTGAGCCACCCAGGCGCTCCAGTCAATTTGTTTTTGTGACCCCAATTTTTCTCTGGTTCTCGCTGACCATTCCCTGTTGTTGGCATATGAATTCTATACAAATCTTAACGCTACCAGTTAAGCAGGGTAGTAATTTAAAGAGAATGGGTTTTGTATCTTGCCTTCATCTATTATTAGCTAGGTAACCTCACCCAAGTGAATGATTTCAAACACAAAATACGGTGCATAGGATCCTATTATAAAAGCTTAGGCTAAAACATGAAGTCCGTTAGGCCTTCCTTCTTTCCATCTTTCCTTTTCTAAGGAAGTTCTAGCCTTAAACTGAATAAATAAAAATCAACAGTCTCTGAAGAAAAAGAATTCTCAGCAATTTCCAATCCTTACTAAAATAAGAACCTGTACTGAATCTTGCATATTACATTTTATACTAGATGATTTAACTTTATCATCAAAATATAAAAATGAAAGAGATTAGCAAATCTGATTAAAATAATGGTGTAGCATACTAGATTATATTTGCTCATTACTTTTCTTTGTATTTTTTCTTGCTATGTTATGAAATAAAATAGTCACAAGGCCTGCATATGAAAGCTGCAGTTAAAGGTCAAGGCTTCCTAAAGCACCCTCAGTAAACATTCTTATTGTAGTAAATTGTTCTTCCATTTCTTAGAGATTTAAAAGGACAGGTTTAGTGGAGAAATAACCGGAGTAATAAATTCCCTTAAGAGAGACAAAGTGGTTTGAATTTGTTATAAAATTTGATTGAAAATAAACTTTAAGAGATTATTTTTAACCTATAAATGCATGGTTTCTAATTCCACTTTCATATCTCTAAGGAAAAAAAAAACCTGTTAGATCATTACTTTTACTTTTACAGTGTGCATAGGGTCCCCAAGTAATAATTTTCCAAAGTATTTTTGATGTGAAAGATAAAATCCTGCCCTTGATATTAAAAAATATTATCAAGGCAGTAAAGCTGCTCATCTAAATTGAGGGATTATCACTATTAAATTGAACATGTATATTTCTGTAGGAGATCTATAATCCCCAATTTTTGGAACAATGATTTTCATCTTTACTTGCCTGTCAAACATCTATAATTCAGATTAACTTGACAGCCTTATGAGACATGATAATTCTGTCCATTTGAATGCAACAGGGCAGGGATTTTATTTTTTCTACCAAGAAGCCATAACAATATTACAAATATCAATGTAACATCTAGCTATGACATTAATGATGTTATTTCGTTCCTAGATGACTAGATTACAACAGTCTTCTGTATGTATTAAAAATGATAATAATCTCCAATAAACAAAAAAAAGCACATATCTTTAAATAATTCCTCTTGTCCTTAGTTTTCATTTGGCCAAGAATATAAACTAGACTTTTAGTGTACAATAGCATGCGGCTGCTAAAAAAGGAAAGATCACATGGAAATTTGGGCTGACAAGTTATGGCCTGATTGTGGAATTGTGTCAATCCACAAAGAAGCAAATTCACCAAGAAGCCTTCACCAAGGCATAAAGATTGTGTTTTTCTGATTCTAAGTGACATCAAGGGGCACCTGGGTGACTCAGTTGGTTAAGCGGTTAAGCCTCTGCCTTCGGCTTAAGTGGTGATCCCAGGGTCCTGTGATTGAGCCGTGTCGGGCTCCTGGCTCAGCGGGGTGTCTGCTTCCCCTTCTCCCTCTGACCAGCCCCCACCCCGCTCCTACACATGTGCTCTCTCTCTCTCAAATAAATAAATAAAATCTTAAGAAAAAATAAGTGACATCAAGAGACTTTTTCAGGTGTTACCAAATTCTCTTCGCTGTCACAAATTCTACTCAGTTTATGTCTGAAAGAAGAATAACATTTTTTGTTTTGTAAGTGTTCATTAAAGGTATATGTTTAAGAAAAAAATTGACTTTGCTTAGTGCTTTACACTGAAGTTGATGTGGACAGTTCAGAAAACTTCCTGGATACTGACTGCAAGGCAGCAGAGGGCAGGACAGGCAAGGCCAGGTCTTTGGCTGAAGAGCCGATATATACCCCCGGACAGATGACTCCATATTGTATAGCAGCAGGGAGTGACTTGGTCCTACAATGGCTACTATTCACCTTGAAAACTGTGCATCAGCCAGATTTATAGACACAAAAGGTGAACTGATATTGAAAGTATAACAAAGAGGCAAGAATCCTGAGCACAAATGGCGCTTACTAAATGCCCATCACAGTGGGAAAAAGACAGCGTGTGGGAGTGCAGGGCTTTAGAAAACCATGGGTACATGGCTTTATTCTTCTCTTTCTCTTTTAGATACTAAAGCAGAAACAGAGAGTTTAGGCTTCCTTAATAAAAATGAAAACCTCCCAGATAGCATATTGAGGTGCCTTGCCGAAGTAAGAGAACTGTTTATAGAAACTACTTACAGGGGGCGCCTGGCTGGCTCAGTCGGCTAAGCGGCTGCCTTCGGCTCAGGTCATGATCCCAGAATCCTGGGATCGAGCCCCGCATCGGGCTCCCTGCTCGGCGGGAAGCCTGCTTCTCCCTCTCCCTCTGCCTGCCACTCTGCCTACCTGTGCTGTCTCTCTATCTCTCTGTCAAATAAATAAATAAAATCTTAAAAAAAAAAAAGAAACCACTTATGGTAAGCTGTTAAATCTTTTTGTTGTTGTTTTGGTTCAGGAAAAGGATGTATTTTTAGTTTACTTTTTGCTGTTATTGTTACCGTTATTTAAGAGTCTATCTTATAATGCCTGCCTATTTTTAAACAAGCCATAGGATATTTGGCAATGTGTTTTGAAATAAAATGAAATTATATAGCAATTACTTTTCATTAAGGAAATTGGGAGCATTTGGGGCCTATTTTGAAAAACAAATAAAACCTTTTTAAAAAGATGAGTGATTATAAGTTAGTGTGAGTACAAGAAAAAAATTGTCATTCTATGAACACATTTGACAGAGGTTCAATAATCATTATTAATTAACTAATAATGAAAGCTTTCATTATTTCAAATGTTCACCAATTAGCTAAAAAGAATGAGTTTACACAAGGTAACTGTATCATTTATGGGATAGAGGATCTGTTATTTTTAAATCTCATTCACCAATTGGTGGTACGTTAGTTAGTAATTTTGATAGGAAAATGGCCTAATAAAGTAACATTAATAATGTATTTTCACTTTAGTCACATAAAAACTTCACAAAATCTAGGCTGAAAGAAGTGACAATAGTTAATTAGCTTTAGTTTTCCACAATTCAAAACAATAACAACAACAAAGCTTCCTTACAAACTTTTATATATCCATTTAAAAAGAAAACATAGCAAGCTTACGTGGGTGAGAAGAAATCTAGGAATGATAGAAAACACACAAAAAAGAAACAAATTTTCAAAATATGAACTTGGGCTAGGGTAATAAATTAAAACCAAGTCCATCAAAGATGTTTGATATAATAACAATAAATGTTAATGTTTGGTCATTAAGAAAACCCAATGAAAATAATTTCTATACTGAGGTACTATATTTTCTCTCAGATTGGCAAAGATTAGAAAGAGCATTAATGTCTGGGATTAACTGACTATGAAAATGGAAGAACATGTGCATAACATTGGTAAATAAAACCTTCCAGAAGGAAAATTTGGCAATATGGATCAAAATATTTTACAAAGTTATCTGCTTACTCTTTCTCCAACAATTCTACTTCTGAGAATTTATTCTAATGAAGGAAAACCAAACATATTCCCTCCTGTTTTGCTTATGATAGAAAATAAATCCAACAACAGAGATTTAGCTAAAGAATTTATGGTACTTTAGTTTTTTAGAATAGTGATATAAGTGAAAATAAGATCACAAAACTTTACATAATGAGGAATACATATACAAAATATATACACACATTCATATGCACATATACATTTACATATATTAACAGTGACTGTCTCCAATTGGTAAAAGTCCAGATTGTTTTATTGTTTTTAAGACTTTTCTGTTTTCTAGTTTTTTGCAGACATCATATATTTTTTATGAGATAGGGAAAAATGAAGATAATTATAGTTCCCATTGGTAGCTGATTCTAATATATAAATAAGACAAGCACTCAGACCACAGATAAGCAGCATGTCTAATAGTTAAGGTTAATGCCTCTGATTACCATACGGCCTGAGTTCAAGTCCCAGAGTCATGAGTTATCAGCTGCGTAACTTAGCCAAGTTACCTAACATCTTCGTTTCAAGGTTTCCTTATGTGTAAAATATATTAATTGTTCCTTATTAGGTTTGGATGGCCAAGTGAGTTAATGTGCATAAAGAACAATGAACCTGCTTCACGGTAAGCACTACAAAAGAATTACCAATTTTTATTGTTTCCACTTGAACATAGGCACCACAAAGACAAGCTTATTAATTAATTAATTTATTTATTTATTTATTTATTTATTTGAGATAGAGCATGAGCAACAGGAGGGTCAGGGGGGAGGGAGAAGCAAACTCCCTGCAGAGCAGGGAGCCAGATGTGGGGCTCAATCCCAGAACCCCAAGATCATGACCTGAGCCAAATGCAGATGCTTAACCAACCAAGCCACCCAGATGCCCCAAGACATTTTTATGTATTTTGTTCACTGACAAATTCCCAAACATGGAACAGTAAATGGTAGGCAATAAATGCATGATGAATGAATATATGTAGAAAGGAAAGGGAAGAAAGAAGGAATATTTCCTTTATTTTAATAAGAATTATAACTCACATGTAATAACATGGCAGGAATATTATTAATGTTGAAGATTGTGTACTTATTAGGGTGTATTTGAATACCTTTTATCTAATTCAGTTCTTTTTCAAATTAAATAAGAAAAGCATAGATTCTGTACCTTTTCTTAGAAATCTCTATAACTCATTCTCTCTCATGTGTACTGGAATAAATTTTGACCAATTGTTGACTTAATTTTGAACTTTTTGTATTATCACCTAACTCTAAGTCTATATTTTCCCTTTAACTTACACAGAGATCCATTTATTTTAGAGGAGAACCCCACGCTCTATATGGACAGTGGGGGATAAAAAAAATAACATGGTGGTATTTGGACAGTACCAAACAGCAGAGTTTGAAAGGTGTAAAGTATTTCATATTTTCCTTAAGGATATGTAAATGCTTTGAAAATGTCATGAAGTGATTGTTTTTTCTGGAAAGTCCATTTTCATTATTGATGAATGTTGTGGTAGAATGTTATCAGGTTAGTCAGCCTGCTTTTAAAGTATCTTCAAAAGAGATTAGTCATCAAATAACTGACACTTAGGAAGCCAACTGTGGACTTCCATTTCAAGATGACAAAGTAAAGATATTTTTGTACCTTTTTCTTAAAAAATCACTTCTAAAATGACAAGGAGAAAAAAACACGGAATCAAAAATGATCATTGGTAAAAACAGGAGACATCTGCAACCCTGAATCGCAATACATAAGGGCTATAAGTATGACTTATAGAAAGGGGGAAAATCATACTTAAATGTTGATGGAAATACCAACGAGGAGAAAACTCATTTACCACTACAGAACTCCAGAAAGACTCAGGATTATAGGCTTAATCAGCTTAAATTAGTGTTGATGTTGGAGCGGAAAACAGGGTGATGTCTTTTTTTTCCTTTTTAATGACTATGTAAGGAGCAGTCAGATGCCCCAATTCTTACTCCCAGCTACCAGGCCTGTCAGCCCCCAAAGAAACCAGATATTTATATTCTGGATCTTGTCGGGCTCCAGAGTAAAAGATTCCAGGCAGAGGAAAGGAAGAAAATGCAATCTATACTAAAAACTAGGATTTTAAGTACACTCCTTATGTGAAACTACCTATTATGCTTAAGGGTGAAATAACTACATAAATTATTTGGAATTTTCATGGAAGATTTGTCTGTTCTCCATTTATTTTTTCAATTATTTTTCACATCACTATGGCCTCATGGATATTTATTTTATACTCTGGGTTATAATCCAGTAATACTTTCTTATCAAATTATGCCATCTTTGACCATTGACATCCCTTTCAGTTGGTTTCTGTGTGTCATTTTGTTATGTCACCATCATGGTGTTGGTATTATACTTTCAGCACTTCATTACTTTCTGTCATTTCAAGATGCTCTAGGGTTATCTTGAATATTCAGTCTTGGTCCTACAGTCAGACATTTCCTCAAGAAGCCCTGTTTTCTTTAATTGGAGCATTGCACTAGAATCCCAAATCTGGATGCTAAGCATGCTATCTTTCTGTTTCTGATTTCTAGCTTAAGTCCATTGTGGTCTGAGAAGACACTATGTATTATTTCTATTCTTTAAAATTTGTTAAGGTGGGGACACCTGGGTGGCTCAGTGGGTTAAGTGTAGTACTCTTGATTTCAGCTCAGGTCATGATCTCAGGGTTGTGAGATTGGGCCCTGCATTGGGCTCTGTGCTGGGCATGGAGCCTGCTTAGGATTCTTGCTCTTGCTCTCCCTCTGCCTCGGCCCACCCCCAATATTTTTTTTTTTTTTAACTTGCCAAGGTGTGTTTTATGGCCCAGAATGTGGTCTATCTTGGTAAATGTGCCATGTGAGCTTGAGAAAAACATGTTTTCTGCTCTTATCGAATGACGTATTCTATAAATATCAATAATAACAAATTAATTGATAATGTTTTTCAGGTCAGCTACATTCTTATTGATTTTCTGCTTGTTTGAGCTATCAATTAATTACTGTCAGAAGGTGTTGAAGTCTCTAATTATGAGTATATTTGTCTATTTCTCCTTACCTAACATTTTTATTCTTTGTTGTTTAGTACATACATGTTTAGGATTGTTAAATCTTCCTAAAGAATTCCTCCCTGTATAATTATGTAGTACCTCTCTTTATCCTTGATTATTTTTGTTGCTTTGAAGTCTGCTTTGTCTGAAACTAATACAGCTACTCCAAGCTTTGTTCTGATTAGTGTTTGTCTGGTACATCTTTCTCCATCCCTTTACTTTTAACTGATCAGAGTCTTTGCATTTAAAGTGGGTTTCTTATAGACAACATATAGTTGTGTTTTTATCTTCTCTGACAATCTCTGCCTTTTAATTGGTGTATTTAGACCAATCACATTTAAAGTGATCATTGATTTACTTGGATTCATGTAAACAATATTTGTAACTGTGGTCTACTTATGACCAGAGCTGCCTTCTTCTGCCGTCTTTGGTTTTAATTGGGCATTTTGTATGATTCCATTTTATCTCCTTTTTTAGTGGATCAATTATATTTCTTTAAAAAAAAAAAAAAAACTTTTAGTGGTTGTTCCAGAGTTTAAAATAATACGTTTTTAACTTATCTAAGGCCACCTTCAAATAACACTATTCCACTTGGTTTTGGTTCCTTATAACAGAATAAACTAAATTCCTCCCTCCTGTCCCTTATAACATTGCTGTCATTCATTTTACTTATCCACATGCTATACTCACCCAATACATTGTTGCTATTATTGCTTTTGGAATGTTTTCTTTTAGACCAATTAAGAATAAGAATAAGAAATTATTTTACCTTAGCTTATTTTATCTCTGCTACTCTTCCTTTCTTTACATAAATTCATGTTCCTGACTTATATCATTTCCCTTTGCCCAAAGAACATCTTAATATTTCTTCTGAAGCAGATGTGCTGGTGATAAATTACCTCAGTTTTTGTTTGTCTGAGAAAGTCTTTATTTCTCCCTCATTTTTGAAGGATAATTTCATTAGGTATAGAATATTAGGTAGGAGGTTGTTTTTCCATCAACAAGGCTCTGGTAAAGTCTTTCCTCCTAGCAAGTAAGCCTTTCTTATGGAAAAAGCCCTGGGTGTTTTTCACAATTATCTTTTCCCTCCCCCTGCCAGAGACTGGAAGGGATCTTTCTCAGATCATCACTAAGAGAACCTGGTAGGGTTCCTGGAGGTAAAGCTCCAAAAGTGTGTTGGCTCTCCATAACTGTGGCTCCCAGGAGTCTACCATTGTATAATCTCCAGCTAGCCTCTAGCAATTCATCAAAATTGTTCTTTTAGTGTTCCTATCAATTTCTGGCTCCAGTGACTTCTGTTCCAGGTAAGCTGATCTCAGATGGGACTCTCTGTATTTTCCTATTTCTCCAGATTTCAAGGTGATGGTTTGCTCTGAAAACTCAGTCCTCTGAGGGGTCCAAGAAAAACCACTGATTTTCAGTTTGTTCAAGTTTTTGTTTTTGTAAGGACAGAAGTAACAATTTCAAACTCTTTACATGTCAGAGCTAAAACTTGAAGTCTGAATGTAAAATTTTGATGATAAAAGTTCAAAATTAAAAGGTGACTTTGGACTCAAACAAAAAAGTTGGGCAATTAATTTTGTAATCTTGTGATATAAGTGATATGGAATTATATACAGAAAACAATACTATCTGCCCTGAAAATTATTTACAAACCACTTCCAGCTATATTCATCTATTCCACTCAAATATTTCCTGAGGGATACGGACAGCTGCAATGCCGGCTATAACATAGGGTTCATATTGGTCATTCACAAAATATAGAGAAGTAGAAATTTTTAACTTTTAGAAAAGTAAGCATAAAGAGAAATTAATGATAAATGAGGAGCAATTGGCTGCTTTCAGTAATTTTCATATTAACACTTTTTTTTTAAAGATTTATTTATTTATTTATTAGAGAGAGAGAGCATGAGAGGGGGGAAGGGCAGAGGGAGAAGCAGACTCCCCTCCGAGCAAGGAGCCCGATGTGGGACTCAATCCCGGGACTCAAGGATCATGACCTGAGCCGAAGGCAGTCGCTTAACCAACTGAGCCACCCAGGCGCCCCATATTAACACTTTTAAAGAAAACATTTTATGAAAAATATTCCTAAAGCAAGTCTATATCTCTATTGACAATATTTTTAAAAATATATTTACAACTTTAGTCATCACCAGCTAATGTTAATTTTCTTATTGAAAATAGAGTAAAAAATGCTAGCTCCATCATATAGGTTTTCATGATGCATTGAAGATTATTTGAGTAGGATTATGACACTAATTGATTAAATACTATATTTTTTAATGGGTAATTATAAGAAGAAACAAAATACCATAATGGGCCATGAATAAGGTACACTTGGGACTAATAGTGGGGATAAATTAAGACATACTAGTATGCTAATGACAATGGATAATGGTTTGGATTGTGTGGAGAACTCTGGTCCCATTTCCTCATTCCTAGCCCTGTGAGTTATCTAAATGACCATCTAGAAAACCCCAGTACAGATGATTCAACAAGTTTATGTCTTTAGCTTTCACGTAGAAGAATATTCCATTCCAAAAATATTTATGATTTAGTTAACATATTTCTCCAGACTTAAAAATGCTCAGCCACAAGCATATACTAAATGTTTAATAGTGTTAAGAGTGATAGGGATGTTATAGTGTAGAATGTCCCCTATTATAAATGACCTACAGTGGTAGGATGGTTCCCCTATATCCATACTGTTTTGTTTTGTTTTTTACAAACAAAAATTCAATTTGGAAAATTTTTTTCGAAAATTCCCTGGTGGCACCTTTTTGAAATAATAGAAAATCCGACCACACTAAGCCAGAAATTCTACATAGTAACAATCATTTAGAACTGAACATAGGTTCAGATCTATACACACCAGGGTGATCAATCAATAAAAGATGGAGGTTTGGCTTTAATTTTTGAGCAGTCTCCTTTAGCGCAAAAATTGTCTCAATTTAAGTGTAGCTTACATTCACTTAGTTTTTTTTTTTTTTTAATTGGGGACAATCTGAATTTGTTGACCTAAACTAAAAGCAAGTGTTTTAGATTGATTATTTAAGCCTTTGGTTCTCACTGTAATCTGAGTACATGCTGTATAGAGCTAAGCACTAGAAGACTCGTTGTTTCTTTCTGAGAAATGTTTCCTACTCTAAGCTTGTGTCATTCTCTTACCTTACCTGACTTTCCTCTGAGGCCATTTGAATTCAGGATCCCTGATTTATAGTCAGACCAACCTGGGTGAAATTCCAATTCTGCCACTTACAGGTTGTAAAATTTGGGGCAAATCAACCAACCTCTTTGAGTCTCAGTATAAATAAATAAATAAATAAATAAATAAATAAATAAATAAATAAACCAACCAACCTATTACGTCGTGTGCAGTCCAAAAGCAGAGCTACAAGAGCCTTATAGGAATAAATTCCTTATATAATCTTGGGGTTGGGGTATGGGCAGGCTGGACATCTGGAAAAAGGAGTTGGAACATCAGAGAAAGTCACTAATTCATCTGATGCACTGGCACTGTGCACAAGTCAGAGTTTTCTGGACAATCCAAGAGTCCAAGCCTGTCGAACCACCAAAACAAGACTATGAGAAGGCAGTTCCTGGAGAGGTCCAGGAAAACCTATGGCCTCTGTTTATCTGTGTGCCCACAGTCAAGTGTCTGATCTGGATCCTGTTGCTGCTGTTGGCCAGCAGGCCTATCCGTCCAGAAAACAAGTTCAATACAGGACAAAGGAGCAGCAAGCTAGAATTCATGGGGCACTTCTGTTTCTGACCATCACAATTATCTGTGAGTAATGACTGTTTTCCTCACTTGCATCCTCCAAATCTCACACAAGTTCCTCCTTCAGACAACTCTAACCAAAACTCGACAAGAAAGGTAATTCAGGAACATGAATTCCAACTTTGCCAAGTAGATGCAGAACAAGAATTTACCTTACAGAGCTATGAAAATTATTAATATATTACTATAATCCAGCCAATCAGTTGTCCCTGAGAGGAATGCCATGTCAGATCTGAATGAAAACTCTATACCTCTGAAACTTAGTATAAAGATTACAATTATTGTTAAACAATGAGTGAGCAGGGTAAACTGGACGAAAAATTTCATTAGTGAGAATTTATAATGCAGAATCTAAAGAATATCATTTGAAAGAAATCCCTACTAAACATCCCTTTATCATCACCGAGTTTTTCTCCCTTTGATTTCTTGCCCTCTTTCCCAAATATTTTGTCTTTTGGGCTCCTGTCTTGCTCCATTTTTTGATATGTCCTGCGATGGTTAATTTCATAGGTCAAGTTGACCACAAATGGGGACCCAGGTATTTGGCTAAACTTTATTTATGGGTGTGTCTCAAGGATGTTTCAGGATGAGATGGGCATTTGGATAAGTAGACTGAATGAAGCAGATTATCTTTCCTAATGTGGGTGGGGTGGATATTATCCAAACCATTGAGAAAGGAAGAATTCACTCCCTTTCTGACTGTTGAGCTGGGACACCGGTCTTCTCCTACACTCAGACCAGGACTCATACTATCAGATTGTCTGACTTCAAACTCTGACTGGGACTGACACCACTGGGTCCACAAACTTAATGGCTTAAAACAACACACAATTACTGAGGTTTCCATGGGTCAAGAATCCACGCATGGCTTAGGTGGGTCTTCTGCTCAGGGTCCTACAGACTGCCATCAAGATGTTCACTGCACTATGCTCTAACCTGGAGGCTTAAGATGGGAAGAATCTGCCCGAGGTCATTCAGGTTGTTGGCAGAATCATTTTCTTGCAGCAGAAGTCACAGTGATTTCCTTCATCAAGGTCAACAGGAAAACATCTCTGAACACAGGGAGGGCCTAAGATTCTCTTTTAAGAGCTTTCACTGGATTATATCAGAGACCCACCCAAGAGAATTTTTCTTTAGATTAACTCAAAAGCTCTCCATGTGAGGATGCATAAAGTTGGCAGTCTGTATCTGGAAGAGGGCTCTCACTAGAACCTGCCCATGCTGATACCCTGATCTTGGACTTCCAGCCTTCATAACTGTGAGAGATAAATTTCTGTTGTTTATAGGACATCCAGTTTATACTATTTTGGTATAGCAATCTAAGCTAAGACATTTGTGCAACAACATGTATTAATCTTTCTATGATATCAAAAATTAAGAGCAATATAAATATGCAAAAGTAGAGAATAGTTAAGTAAATTTGGTTTATTAATACTTTGATATTTGTGATATCATTATTAGATCATGTTAGAGAGGAGTATTTACCCTAATGTAGAAAAAAAATGTTTAGATAGATTTCTCGGTAGAGAATAAAAACAGATTATAAAACAGTATGGATAATATATAACTATTTTACTTAATATATACACTAAAAATACACCTCTTTGATTCTTCCTTTTTTTTTTTTTTAAGATTTATGTATTTACTTTAGACAGACAGGGTGAGCACAAGCAGGAAAAGCAGAGGGAGAGGGAGAGAAAGAATCTCAAGCAGACTCCAGACTGAGTACAGAGCCTGACGTAGGGCTCGATCTCACGACCATGAGATCATGAGATCATGACCATGAGATCACGACCTGAGCTAAAACCAAGAGTAGGAGGCTTAACTGACTTATGCCACCCAGGTGCCCCTGATTCTTCCATTTGTACAAGGCCTTTCCTTCTGCTGATGTGGTAATACAGGGAAGAGTGAAGAGACCAATCCTAGAATCACACTGCCTCAGTGCCAACTCTGGCTCCACAACCTACCAGCCTATGACATGCGCAAATGGTTTAACCTCATTCTGCCTCAGTTTCTTTTCTATAAATAGGGAACCCTTACAGGTTTATTACTGCTACAGGGTTATTGTTTAACTATGAGAATCAAATGGGAGATAATGCATGGAAACACAGCATAAGGTCTAACACAGAGAAAACAATACTCAATTTTAACTATTAATTTACTAAGTGACCAAAAATATATGGAAGAACTGAATCAGTAACATGGATGATAGAACAATCTAGATTATCTGAGAAGAATGTCTCACAATTTGTTCACAAATTCGTGAAATATAAATTTAATTTACACAATCCATAATGGATATTATTGGCCTATCCTTTCCAACAGAAAACAGAACAAATTGCCTAAATCATTACCTAGTATACTATGTTATAGAGAAAAAAATAGAGTCTTAACAAATGACGTGGAAAATAAGAAATATTAATGTCAGGAGTAATTAGTCTTGGTAGGAAATAATCAGCACAAAATAAAACTGGCATTGTCTAAAAGTCCCTGGTGAAGTTTGGTATTCATTTAAAAATAGCAGAAGAGGGGAACCTGGGTGGCTCAGTCAGTTAAAGTGTCTGCTTTCAGCTCAGGTCATGATCCCAGGATCCTGGGATTGAGCCACATGTCAGGCTCCTTGCTCAGCGGAAAGCCTGCTTCTCCCTCTCCCTCTGCCCCTCCACCCTGTTCATGCTCTCTCTATTGCTCTCTCTCTCTTTCTCAAATAAATAAATAAAATCTATAAAAAAATGGAACCAAATTTTATTTCAAAAAGATAAATCTCTAATTATCACCAGTGAACATGGATTGGATAGAAATAATGATTTCAAAAGAAAACTCAGAATAGGAGGGCATAGAAGTAATTATTTTGATCTAGAGAAAAAAACTGGCTTTGGATCCAAGTTCAGTGTTTGACCCACTATAAATCACCACCTCCAAGAGAATAAAACGAACTAAAAAAGATCAGAATGACTAAGAACTGATATTTCTATGACCTAAAATTGTCATCTTAAGGTAAATATTAGCTGCTGAAAGGCAAGCAAAGGGAATAAAACCGAGTCTGGAACCTGCATCGAGTAGGGGCTTTAAATGGGGTTACCTAGTCACTTCTCAGCAGGGCATCAAGAACTCCTTATTGGGGCTCTGTGAGATTCATGGAATTAATGAAAAGTTGACAATATTTTTCTTTCAACTATAGCATTGTTAAATGGCCAAGTTAATTGCTATAAAATGAAGAATCCGTGCACAAAAGGAATCTCTGCTTACATTGACCGCAAAAATGAGTGGAAGGATCAGGACAGAAAGGTAGACAACCTCTGAGAAAAAACAGCATTGGGACACAAAAGAACTTACATATATCTTAAACTATTGGTAAAGCTTTCACCACCACCACAATTTCACACTTAATGTTTCCTATTTCATACAGTGCTGTCTCTGAATCCTTAGAAATGTAATTGTACTCTGGTTCAGAGTAGGCGTTTGAGAAATAATTCTGTTTGCGAGCAACCTTTACAAATCCAACAAGACAAATTATATTTTCCCATGTAAGCACAGAATTTTTTTTCAGTATTACCCATCCAGTGAATTGCTTTGTTGCCTATAGTGAATAATGTAAACATCTCTCTCTATCTCTCTCTCCCTCCCTTCCTCCCTTCCTCCCTCCCTCCCTTCCCCCACCATTTCCCTCCCCATGCCTTCCCTCTCTCTCTCCATCTCTCCCCTCTTTTTCCCCTCTTTCACTGTCCTTCCCCCTCTCTCTCTCTGAAAATCCTTCATCAACTTACGTCAACCAAAAGTAGATTTGAGGCTGGATACAAATAATGAATACATAAAATAAAAACATAAATTACATATATGTGTGACTTTCGTATGCTTTCTGAATTTGGATGGAATTAAGAACATAATGTAAAAGTAGATGTGTGAGGAGAAGTAATGCCCTGGACTAAAGTCAGAATGCCCTCCACCTTCCAAGAACAGTTCTGAGGCTTGCATCTACTTCACTCTCTGTAAACTGATAATGTCAAAGCAGGGGATCACTGCATAACCTAAAATTCTATGAGGTGATGTAAGCAGAGCATTGAGAATTAGTAATAAGGACTTAGAGAAATAAAGTATAGTACTGAAATCTCTTTCACTAGGAAAAAAAAAAAAGTGAGAACAGAGATAAAAAGAGAAGAAGTCAACCAGCTAATACTAGATCCAAATATCTATCCTCTGGGAAGGCTTCCCAACATTCTCAGTTATACCTTTCCTGATGTGTCTCTGACATTTTAGACATGTGCCTATTACAGCGCACAACACATTGTCGTCATCATCTCTTACACGTTGGCTTCTCCCATTGTGCTGGGAGTAGCCGGGAGCAGAAGCACTCTTTCGTATCCTTGCAGCGTCAGCATTAGCAACGAATACGTAACATATAGTCAATAGAGTCAACATATAGTCAATTAATAGCTGCATTAATAAATGAATTAATTAATTAATTATTTAGTCAGGCTTAGCATGATAAATAGCTATCCAGAAACTAAATACATTAATCTCCCTCCCATCCCCATTTTTTTTCAGAAAATAGCAAATTAGGGTTTCAGTAGAATTTTACTTTCTTTATCCAGTTATAGCATGTATTTTAAGCACATATTCCATATAAATAACCAAAGGTATATTTACACATTGATCAAACTAACAAGAAAGAAGTCATCACTCCTAAAATTCTTTTAGAATCAAATATTCTACTTTTAACAGTTTTATTTAACCTGCAATCTTCTTTGCATATTATGCTCTCTAGTCGATCATTTTCTACATGTATTTTATGAATATAGAAGCAAATCATATTAAATATCAAATTAAGAAAAAATACATACAATCCATGGTAACCTTAGAAAACAATTTGAAGCCATTATAGGCATATGAAACATAACTTTAAGAAATATAGAATGTGAATTTAACAAATTTGAATTAATAAAAAAGAAAAATAATAGACACTAAGAATAATCTTCAGTGTCTATAAAATCCTTTATATTTTATAAGGCACTTCTGATACATGAACCCTATATCTTTGTAAGAATTGGATACATTAGGGCACCTGGGTGGCTCAGTCGTTAAGCGTCTGCCTTCGGCTCAGGTCATGATCCCAGGGTCCTGGGATCGAGTCCCACATCGGGCTCCCTGCTCCGCGGGAAGCCTGCTTCTCCCTCTCCCACTCCCCCTGCTTGTGTTCCTACTCTCGCTATGTCTTTCTCTGTCAAATAAATAAATAGAAAATCTTAAAAAAAAAGAAAGAATTGGATACATTATTTCCACTTGCCAAGGCATAAACTGAGCCTTAGTAAATTACATGACTTGTTGGATTTCATGCTAATTATAAGTGGTAGAGTTGAAACTACAGCTGAGAGCTCCGGATTCATACTTCACTTTGCTTTGCATCAAAAACCACACAGTACATCCTTGTTACATACCAATTCTGGTAAATAAATGTATTTTAAGCATACAGTCCACACATATTACCATTAATAAGATTCCTATTTTAGTACTTTGCAGAAATATCAGAATGCATAAATGTTAAGTACTTTAATAAGCATAAAGCAGTATTATTAAAACACAATACTATGGCATTTAAAAATTGACTTGTCTCAATTGATGGAGAATCCAATTTAGGTTAAATAACTATGTTTATGAAATTACTTCAGGATTTATTGGCTGTAGCATGATAACTCATCAACTACAGTTGAGCTTACAGGAACCTGAGCAGAAAAGTTAATTAACAACAGTTTTAAAACTGCCAAAAGCTGCTGCAGTTCACTTTGCACTCTGCATACATAGCAACATGTGCCGGGCTTCAAAAAGAAAGTCATTTTCTAAAACTGTTTACTTTCATGTCATTGAACTCATTATTAAAAATAAGTGAGCAATATTGATTTGGATTGTTTAATAATTCAAAATGGTTAAAGGCAATAACAGCACTTGAACAGACAAATATTTCCTATTATTGTTTACCACCAACTTTATACTGACTCAATTAATCCAGGCATCGTTTCCCAAAACAAATTGAAATGCAATTACCAGACCAATAAGATACTAAAGTCAGTAACTTAAACCTCAGGGAGGAGATTTTATAAAGTGATATAATCAATATTGCATTTGAGGTGGTATATGGTGATGTTAATTTGCCACAGAAAATACAGAAATTCTATTACCTTTTAAAAATTAAAATATCTCAAAATCTACTGATATGATATTGGCTGTACTTTGAATGGCTGCTTTGCAGAAACTATATGATTTAAAAAAAACAGCTTACATTCATACACTTTGAACGAGGACATCTGCCTCTTAGGTAAGAGAAATTGTGGCTGATAAATGCTTGGCCTTCAGTAACACTTAGTAAGAACACAAGTTGTCTTACCAACACACAAACAATTTTCATATATTCCTTGTGTTGCAGAAATAGCTATCCATGATTTTTGCTCAAAAATCCATTCACAGCCATCACATTTATTGTCTTATCAAATTTCCCTTCAAAACAATAAGTATTGGCCCTAAAACCAAGTTGTTTCTACATCTGCCCATCGTAACTCTTTAAAAACTGAAGAAAACAGAAGAACAGTAACATACCTTTGATAGAGAAAATCATGCACCTGTTCCAGTTTCCCTTCTTGGACTATGACTAGTTTTCTTCATAAATCCTCCAATTCACTATTACCAGTTTAAAAGAAGTGAAATGCACAAAGCTAGAAATCAAACTCAAGTAAGGACTGAGACTGATCAGGAACTACCTTAAGCCAAAGGCAAAATCTATTATTGGCTAATAGTGCACTTTCTGTGTGTTGTTTTTCTATATGAAAGCACTCTTACATCCAACCACAGAATAAGAATAACTACTAATTGGTTTTCTGCTCAAAGAGACATATCATTGGTTGGCAACTAAGGTAGCAAGAATAGTATTTTCACCCACTCACAGCTTTAAAAATGAGAAGAAAATCTGATGTACTGAATATAGATAAAATCTTTCAGATTCAATAAACTCGCTGAGGAAATATTCTTATTTTCCTTTAAATTCTGATTGGTATAATGATGACCATTGTCTTTAGAAAATATAATCAGCATCAAATGCAAAAAATGAGAGACTTTATAAATTTTAACATTGTTAAAGGTAAACTCTGTAAGAGATTAAAAAATGGAAAGATATATAAAGATAAAATTAATATTTCCACCCACATACTCCCCATTCCAACCTCCTAAAATGACAATATGAAGACCCAGGTGTATGTACTTCCAGCAAGTTCTCCAAGCCTGTACAAAGACACACATCTATCTTAGCAGATGTCTTGTTGCAGCACCAGATTCATGAAGCATAGTTTACCCCAGCTATTGGAAGTACATCTGTAAGATGGCTTTCACTGTCAGTTACCCTCAGGATGGCCTCAGCTAAATAAAACTGCCTCTTCAAAACTCATGTTTGCTTGCAGGGGCAGTCAGCATCTAAAGACTGCTCATCTCAGGGGTGAAAAGGTCCGCTCCCTCATCCCAACCCAGAACAAATGTGAGAACTATGCCAGTTCTAAAACACACATGAAGTAGCTGGAGGCTTGTATTGGTTCTTGGTCCTGAATCTTCTCCCCCTCCCCAATCCTGTCTCAGCCCCTTCCTCCCACAGGTAGGGATGTGAAGAGCACTCCTAGTAAAGATCCAGCTTATCATCTCAGAAGATTTACAAAGACATTGGAAATAACATTTACTATTTCACAAATAGGGTTAAGAGCCTTAAAACAGTGTGATTTTAATTATCCATCCCCTGCCTTTGTGCATCTTTTGTCTTATATTTTACTGCTACATACGCTATAAACCCCCCACTACCTTCTTATTATTTTTGCTTTAAATAGTCAATATTTTATTAGAGAAATGTAATTACACACATACACAGAAGGAGAGAAGAGGAGTGGGAGAGAGAGAGAGAGAGACCTTTACAAAGGTACTAAAATGTCTTTTACATTGACCCTCTCAGATATTTACTTGGTCTGATGTTCTTCATTCCTTGGTAAAGATCTGGAATCAAATCTGGTATCATTCATTCATTATCCTTTGGTCTAAAGAACTTTTTAACATCAACTGTTATAGAGAGCTCTTAGCTCTCGTCTCTCTGAGAATGCCATTATTTTTCCTCCATTTTTGAAGAATATTTTGGTTCAATACAAAATTTAGATGGACAGCTTTTTCTTTTAGTGCTCTAACGGTGTCCATCTGACATCTGGTCTTCATTATTTATGAGGATATTTCATTATCATTTCCTTTCACTTTTCCAGGTATGTAATAGGTCTTTTTTTTTTTTTTTACTACTTTTGAAATTTCTTCTTTACTTATGATTTTTAGCAGGTTGGCCATAATACACTTAGGTTTTTCTATTGTTGTTATTGTCTGTATTTGCTCTGCTTGGGGTTTGCTGAATTTCTTGGACTGTGGGTTCATATCTTTTATTGAGTTTTGAAACACCTCTCACATTATCTCCTCAGAGATTTCTTTGTCCCCGTAGACTCCAGCAATACATAAGTTAGACTGTTTCTTATTGCCTTATAGATCTTGACTATTTTGTCCCTTTTCACTTTTTATTCTCTTCTTCATTTTGTATAGTTTCTATTGACCTTTCTTCTATTTCACTGATCTTTCATTTGCTGTGTTCCGTATTCTGTTAAACACATTTAATATTCCATTTCTAAAATCATATATTTTACTTCTAGCCTCTCTATTTGGCTATTGGAAATTTCCATTTCCATTAGATTAAGTCTCTGCTGAAGTTTCTTTTTATAAAATTGTCACAATTTTCCTTCTAGATTCTTACCATTTTTTCATAATTAATTTAAATATCCCTATCAGATAATTCTGTTGGGGCCATCTTTTAGTCTGCTTCTATTGACTATTGCACTTTTTTTTTTAAGATTTTATTTATTTATTTGAGAGAGAGAGAGCACACGAACGGAGGAAGAGGGAGAAGCAGACTTCTGCCTGCTGAGCAGGGAGACTGACATGGGCCTGGACCCCAGTATCCTGAGATCATGACCTGAGCCAAAGGAAGACGCTTAACCCACTGAACCAGCAAGGTGCCCCGACTATTACCTTTCTTGGCTTTGAGTTACAACCATCCATCCTTCTTTCCTTCCTTTCATGTGTTACAATTTATTTTTTATATGCCACACATTTCTATTAAAGACCAGTGGGGACTGAAGTAGTAAGTCCCAGCAGACTTTCTTTTGTCAGTCTAGCTACCATAGTGGTGGATCTAAGTCAATTTGATCTAGAATGAGGCTGTGTCTAAGCTTTTTAAATTTTAGTTTGATTCATTTCACCGCGGACTTCAAATATTTTGAGCAGGGTCAGGATTTTTCTCTTGTCAGGGCCTTTGATCTGAGAACTTGTATGATTCCACAGATTTACCTGTGTTTGAAAACTGAGCCATCTGGCTGTAGTTACTCTCAATTTGTGTTCCAATCTGGCTGCCTGCTTCTTGGATAACAGAGAAATCACTATTGCTCTTCAGTCATGCTCCCTGTTTTCTGAGCCTTTCAGTCCTGCTATCTACCTGAGTCTTCCTGGACAGCAGCCCTATACTCCTAGAAAGCTTCAAGTGTCCCAGTAGGGTTTTTCTCAGCTACCCTCCAGCCCCCCAGTGTTGGCAATTGATTCTCTGAGTGTCTCCAGAGATCTATCTCAGCTCCCTTGTCCTCCTCCCTGACTTAGGGCGGTAGCTGCCTTGTACCTATTGAGCTTTCCTTTTTTGTCTCCTTCGTTTCGTTCTCATTAAAGACCTATAGAAACAAAATGTCACAGGTGGACACTTGCTCTGTGACTAGAAAGTCTAATCTTTCAAAGCAGCCCACATGTGGTCATTAAAATTTGATTCAAATTTTGACTGGCTTCTCTTTTCCCGGTCTATGGTGTATTCCTCCTCTTTCAACAGTTCTGCCAAAGATGAGAGGAGCTGTGGTTCTTTCCTTTCCTATAATGGGCTCCTCACTTCCTGGATTTCAGTTCATTTAAGTTTTTGTCTCTAATGGGTTTTAAAACCTATTATTTTGAAGTTTATCATGCTTTTATGGCTGCTGGCCTGAAAATAAGAGTCTCATGATTTTATTTTACATCTATAGAGTTCTTTTTCTATTGAGAATATTAAATCTTATGAATTGATATTTGAACCTTTCTAAGAAGTTTTTAGTCAATCTATACCAGATTTAATTTTTAAAATATTAAAATCCTCAATTATTTTGTCTCCTTTGAATTATCAAAGATATGGATAAAAGGGTTAATTCTTGCTCTAGAATAAATTATTTCATCACTCAAGGAAATTCAACTCTCAACAGTAATTGCTGCCACTAACCCAGGCTTTTAATAAATTGATCAAAATGTACAGTAGGTGGTTTATATTTATACCAGATTGCAGGACATTATTTTGGTATATATTTTACAGAAATGTATCCTATGACAGAATAAATTTAAAAATTAACAAAAACACTTGATATAAGTCTAATATATTCTGAAATATAAAAGTACTATGTGCATCTAACCACTGATAATGATCACTTATCTAGGATATAATTTATGCCAACATCAGACAACCTAAGATCTCAAGGAGTTGATTCTCTAGTAGCGCCTTTTGCCTTAAAGTCTATTTTGTATTGTATACATATAGCTATCAGGTTTTTTTGGTTTTTATTTACCCAGCTGTATTTCTAATCTTTTTATTTTGAATCTTTCATTATTCCTACTTTTTGCATTTCTTTAAACAGCATATAGTTGATTTTTTTATCCATTTATCTTTTAATTGAACTGAAGCATTTTACCTAATCATTTATAATTACTAATATAATTTGATTTATTTTGACTATCTTATTCTATGCTTTTTGTCTCAGATTTTTACATTTTTTTCCTTATTTCTGTCTTTTGTTGGATATTTTTATTTTACTCGTCCTCTGTACTTGTTTAGAGATCACCCTAGAGATTTGTACATCCATGTTCATCAATATCTGTACATTCCTCCCAAACAGTTTACCACTTCACACTTGATAGCCTGGTTTTTCTGTGTTTCAGTTATTCTTATCTTTTTTTTTTTTTTCTGTCCTGACAAGACATTATTACTACTGTGCTATGAATTCAGTGTTATCTAATTCTTTTTACTTCAATGGTAGAATAGACAGAGTAGACTTAGTCTGATCAATCACCTCCCTTCTGGGATTGGTGAAACTTCTGGAATCAATTTGTGCATCAGTTATCTTTTGCTATATAATGAATTACTCCAAAACATACCAGGTTATAACCAAAACAAGTCATTATTTCTCATAATTGGTGGGTTGACTGAGCTCACCTCAGATAGATGGAATTGATGAAAATTTCTCTCACATATGCTTCTTATTGTCCTCTTAACAGCAGCAGCATTCCAAGAAGATAAGCACAAGCACTTATCAAGCCCACTACTTATGTCTTATTTGCTGATTTCATATGGACCAAAGCAAGTCACATGGCCAAGCACAGAGTCAATATGGGAGGGAATACATAAAGGCATTGTGGAGGAAAGGAGAAGAATCAGCTGACCTGGATTACTGAAACCCTTCACATTTGCTAGGAAGGCTTATCTTCAGGATAGGCCCTTGGAAGAAGAACTTTGAGCCCTTGTAATAGTCTGCCTAAAATGAATGTTTTTGTATGCCTGAGGCCTTACATCATAGCATACCACTTTGATGAGATAATTTATGCTAACAATGCCTTTTATGGTGAATGACTGTTTTTGTATGCCTCAGGGGATGGGCCAGTTCCATCAGATAGTTTATGCTAACATATGTAGTTTATAGAGAAGGCCTGTTTTTGCTCTGTAAAGCAGGAATTTGAGTAGCTGAGATCAGTCACACAAGTACCACATGCCTATAGAAGTGAACCCCAGTAAAAACACTGGACATCATGGCTCAAGTGAGCTTCCTTGGCTGTTAACACTTCATATATGTTGTCATACATTGTTGTTGCCACTCCCCTGGGCAAAGACACCCAGAAACTTATACGTGGTTTTTCATGGACTTTGCCTCATATATCGCTTTTCCCTTTGCTGATTTTAATCTGTATCTTCTCACAGTAATATACTGCAACCAGAAGTATAAGTTTCTGTGAGTCCTTATAATGAATCACAGAGCCTGAGGGTGGTCTTGGGGACTCCCACCAAAGGCATGAATGCACATAGGCAAGATTATCGGTGATCTTCAATGTAGGAATCTATTACAGAGAGTGACAAAGACCCAGACTTCAAACAAATAGATTCTAAATATTGCCTGAAGTTCAAAGATATCCCAATACACAGCTCATGAAGGAATGAATCTGTTACCTTTCATTACTTTTCTCACTGGCCAATTACACACCTCATGGAGAAGTTTAATGCCAGTTTTCTCTGTAAGGAGCCTAAGGTTTCATCCATACCTGGTAGCCCATCTGGTTTAGTGGTAAGAAGTAGTTTGAAGATGAAAGTAAATCAGAAGGGAAATAACAATGGATTAAAGCTGAAAAATCTGCAAGACATACACTCTCTCTAGAAACAGTATATAGGAAACCACCAAAACTAAAAGTAGGGATAAAAACAAGGACACTATAGAAATTCAAAGCCTGGTTCTCACAGTTAAAATAAATATTAAACATAGCCCAACTCCTGGGCCGATTAACATAAATCATCACATTAAATGCGTTTTATCTCAGTACCTATGACCTAACACATCATATCATGCTTTCACCAAAAATTATAAATCATACCAAAAGGCAAGAAAGGCTCAATATAAAGAGATAGAACAATCATCATATTAGAATTGCCAGACTGATGGGCCACCTGGGTGGCTCAGTTGGTTAAGTATCTGCCTTCGGCTCAGGTCATGATCTCCGGGTCCTGGGATTGAGTCCCGCATTGGGCTCCCCACTCAGTGGGAAGCCTGCTTCTCCCTCTACCTGCTGCTCCCCCTGCTTGTGCTGTCTCTCTCTCTCCATTAAGTAAATAAATAAAATCTTTAAAAGAAAAATTACCAGACTGAGAACTTTTTTAAAAACTATATCAAATATACTAATGGCTCTAATAGAGAAAATGTACAACATGGAAGAATAAAGGGGTGATGTAAGCAGAGATGGAAACTAAGAATCAAAAGTAAATTCTAGAAAAAAGAAGCACAGTAACAGAAATAAAGAAAGAATACCTTTGACAGACTCATCATTAGATGAAGCATAGTAGAGAAAGGTGTCAGTGAATTAGAAAATTAGTCAACACAAGCATAACAAACTGAAATGCAAAGACAAAAAAAAGAAAAGACGATGATGAAGAAGGAAAAAAAACAAACTAGCACATTCAAGAACTGTGGGACAATTTCAAAAGATATAAACATACATCTAATTGGAATAACATAAGAAGAAGAGAGAATAGAACAGAAAAAATACTTCAAAGAATAATAGCCAAAAGTTTCCAAAATTAAAGAAAAACACCAAACTATAAATCCAAAAAGCTTAAAGAACACCAAAGAGAATAAATACCAAAAACAAATCAAAATAAAACTCTCATCAGGAGTGATGTCAACAAAATAGCAGAGTAGAAAGCTCCAGATGCTTGTTCTACTCTTTTGAGAAACATCAAACAAATAACTGCAGACTCACTAAAATAACTGTATAGAAGCTCTGGAAATGAGTCATAAATTTATAGGAAGTATGTGAATGCCCAATTAAAAAAAAAAAGTGCATTAAAAGGGATAAGAAATTTTTTGTTGTTTTTGCTTGACCTTGATCCTACCCCTTCCCTGGAACAGTATGGTACAGTCAGGAGGAAGTGGTGCACTTCCTGGTTCCCTCCCTTGAGATGGAAGGAGCAAAGTAAAACTTGCTTAAAGCTTTCTGGTTTGTCTGTGGACTGCCCAGTGGACTGATTTCTGTCCATCTGACTTGGAGCTTGGATAGAAAATGTCAGTATAGTTTGGATCTCAGGCTGGAATCCATAGAACATAGAGACGGGTACCCCAGCACACGAAAACCACAACGGGAGTGTAGACCCATGGATGCCTGGGTGTAAGAGATTATATAAATTATCTAAGTCCCCAAAAGAGGCTGTGAGGGGAGACCCTTTGCCAAATTAATTTAAAAGCAGCTGGGTAAAATTGGGGAAAAAAAAAAAAGAGAGAGAGAGAAAGAGAAACACACACACAGGCCCAGATGGGATACATGCCCCAACAACCTCGGAAGAACTGAAGTCTTCACTCTGGGCTGATTTCAAGGCTCAGAGGCTTAATAATTAGTAAAAGTCTTCTACAACAGTCTGCAAAGACTGGAAGAAGTGGCTATTTTTTCAAATGCCCAATTTTCAACAAAGATCACAAAGCATACAAGAAAACAGAGAAACATGGCCTATTAAAAGGAACAAAACAATCTTCCAGGAACCATACTTGAAGAAACACATTCATAAGACTTACTAGACAAAGACTTTAAAACAAATGTCTTAAATATACTCAAAGAGCTACAGAAAAACAGCAAAGAATTAAAGGAAATCAGGAAAATGACATATGAACAAAATGAGAATATCAAAAAAGAGATAGAAATTATAAAAAAAAGGACAAACAAATTCTAGAGGTGAAAAATACAATAACTGAATGAAAAATTCATTATAGGGATTCAACAACAGACTCAGAGAGAGAGGAGAAAAAAATCAGCAAGCCTGAAGATAGGTCATTTGAAATTGTTAATCTGAGGAGGAAAAAGGAAAAAAAATGAAGACAAGTGAACAGTGAATCTTAGAAGAAAACACAGGAAAAAACTTCCTGACACTGGATGTAGCAATGATTTTGGATATGACACCAAAGCATAGGCATCAAAAGAAAAAAAATAAGTTGAACTTCATGAAAATTAAAAACTTTTGTGCACCAAAATACTCTATCAGCAAAATGAAAAGATGACCCATAGTATGGGAGAAGACATTTTCCAATTATATATCTGTTAATGAATTAATACCCCAAATTTATAAAACTCCCCAAACTCAAGAAGAACAAAAAACAACCAATGAAAAAATAGCCAAAATACTTTAAATAAATATTTTCCAAAGAAAATATACAAAAGACCAATGGTACTTGAAAAGATGTTCAACATCATTAATCATTATGGAAATACAAATCAAAGCCACTTCACATACATTAGGATGGCTATTATAAAAAACATGGAAAACAACAAATGTTAGTGAGGATGTATAGATATTAGAACTCTTGTTCATTGTTGTTGGGAATGTAAAATGATATAGTTACTATGGAAAACAGTATGGAAGTTCTGCAAAAAATTAAACACAGAATTACCATATGTACCAGCAAGTTAAATTCTAGGTTTATACTCCCCAAAAATTTAAAGCATGGACTAGGATATTTATACACCCATGTTCATAGCAACATCAGTCATAACAGCCACAAGATGACAACAACCCAAATGTCCATCTAGAGATGAATGGATAAACAAAATGTGATATAAACATAAAATGGAATATTATTCACTCTTAAGAAGGAATGAAATTCTGATGTATGCTACAGAATGAATGAACCTTGAACAAAATATTATGCTGAGTAAAATAAGCCAAACACAAAAGATTAAATAGTATGATTCCACTTATATCAGGTACCTAGAATAGTCAAATTCATAGAGAGGAAAATAAAATAGTGGTTTCTAGGGGATGGAGAGGGGAGCTTAGGAAGTTATTGTTTAATAATTATGAAGTTTCAGTTTAGGATGATGAAACATTCTGATGATACAAGTTGTGTTGGTTACACAGCAATGCAAATGCGCTTAATGTCACTGAATTATACACTTAACAGTGGCTAAAATGGTAAATTCTGCATATTTTGTTATGCATATTTTACTACAATAAAACAATTTTTAATTGTATGATACATCAGCAAAAGCATTGTTTAGAAAATAAATACATTAAATACATATATCAGAAAGTAAATCAGTTTAAACAATAGAAAAAAATTCAATAAAACCAAAAGCTGATTTTTTTTTTTTTTTTTGGAAAAGCTCAATAAAATTGATAAATCTCCAGCCAGGCAATCTACAAAAAAAAAATTGAAAGACATAAATCACAAATATCAGTAAGGAAACAGGGAATATCACTACAGAATGTGAAGAAACCAAAGGGATAACAAAGGAATACCATGAACAACTATCCCCACAAATTTGATAACATAGATGAAATAGACCAACTTCTTTCAAGACATTAACTACCCCAATACATAAAATGATAAATAGATAACCTAAATAATCTTATATTGATTAAATTACACACAAAAAAATGTAAAAACCTCCCAAAGAAAGCACCAACCAGGCCCAGATATTTTCATTGGTGAATTCTACAAAACATTTGAAAAAGAAACAATACCATTTTTCCTACAGCTAACATCATACTTAATGGGGAGAGAGTAAACATTTTCCCCCTAATATCAGGAACAAGGTGAGGCTATCCTCTTTTATCGTTACTATTCAACATTGTACTGGAAATCTAATACTAGTGCAATAAGACAAGAAAAAGGCATAAATTATATAAAGTTTAGAAAATAAGGAAAAACTCTTTATTCACAGATGACATGACTGCCTATTAAGAAAACCCTAAAAATATGCCAAAAGGGAGGAGAAAAAACTCTTAGAACCTCCTAACAGGTGTAGCAAGGCTGCAGGATACAAGATCAACTTGTACATACAAAAGTCAATTGGAATTTGACATTAACATCATTTATAATAGCAACAAAAAAACTGAAGTACATAGACAAAAATCTCATAAAATATATACAGGATATAGTTATGAATAAAAAACACTGATAAAAAAATCAAAGAAGATCTAAACAGATAAAAAATATTCTGTGTTCATATATGAAAGACAATATTAAGATGTCAGTTTTTCCCAACTTAACCTATAGATTTAATGCAGTTCCAATAAAAATCCCAGTAGGGTGTTTCAAGTATGTCTTGGGGCACCTGGGTGGCTCAGTTGGTTAAGTGTCTGCCTTCAGCTCAGGTCATGATCCCAGGGTCCTGGGATCGAGTCCCACATGGGGTCCTTGCTCAGCAGGGAGCCTGCTTCTCCCCTTCCCTTTGTTCCTCCCCCAGGCTTATGCTCTGTCTCTCTCTGACAAATAAGTAAATAATATCTTAAAAAAAAAAAAAAAGTGGGCACCTGGGTGGCTCAGTCAGTTAGGCGTCTGCCTTCAGCTCAGGTCATGATCCCAGAGACTTGAGATCAAGTCCCACATCAGGCTCTCTGCTCAGCAGGGAGTCTGCTTCTCCCTTTCACTCTCACTCTGTCAAATAAATAAATAAAATCCTTAAAGAAAAAGAGAGAGAATGAAAAGAGAAGTAACAAACTGGAGAAATTATTTGCAAAACACATATTACATAAAGGACTTGTACTAAAAATATACAAAAGTTTTAAAACTCTACAAAAACAAAATTTTTAAATGCATACTACTATATCTTTACTATTAGGAGGGAAGAAAAGCAATAATCAACAGTCGATCAATATCTATACTTTGGGATGCATCAGAAAATAAGGGAGATTTAAAAAGCAGAGGAAGGGATAATAGGAGAATTTCTATTTCTTCACTCTTTATAGAACAATGAACAGAAATTGTTAAAATGTTGTGTTGGTCAATTATCAATTGCCAAAAAAAAAAAAAAAAAAAGCAAAGTACCTGAAAAGGTACCCCATCAGAGAGCACAGATAGATTGCCAATAACGTGCTAAAACATGCTCAGTGATTTGCCTTTAGAAAATAAAAATTAAAACAACAATGATATACAAGTACAGAACGATTAGAGTGTTTAAAATCATACTGAAAACATGAAATGCTGACAAATTTACCTTGTAAAGCAGATTTTATTTAGATTATTTCCCAAAGCAAATTGCTCAAGGGAAAAAGTTAAATGCACAAGAAGTCCAGGAAATACTACATAATATATTCTCCTCTTGGAAATACATATAGTAAATATTCTGAAAAATCAAGTAATAAGGAAACCTGTATAATTTTATTTAAATTAATGTTCCCTCATCTTATGGAAACATAAAACTTTTTACTGAGATTTTTTTCTAAATACCTGTTAAGATTCTCTGTAACACATTTTAAGAAATGTAAATCTGTATCACTGTTAATATGTGGATTTGCTTCTTTTTAAAAATACCTCTAGCCTTTGTTTTGCTTTTTAATATGTATTACAGATATGTCATAAAATATTTGGTTTTAAATTGAAGTGTTAGAGTTCATATCTTAGTTTGGTTATTTAGCTTTACCTCTGTGATCCTGGAAAAATTAAGTAAACTTTCCAAGTCTCTGTTTCCCCACCTGTAAAATGGAAAATAATGGCACTGCCATAATATAAGGATAAAATGAAATCATGTAGGTAGAGCAGGGCACTTGGCCCACAATAAGCAACTGATAAATATAAGCTAATTCATTCAACATTGTCATCAATGTCATCTTCATTAGCGTTAATATAAATAAAGGAAGAGTGACTAGCCTGGTCACTCTCTCATTCTCACTTTTACTTTCTTCACCCACCAGTTCTGATGCTAACTCAACGATGAAGAAGTAATTATAGGAAGAATCCAAAAGAGAAAACTAATCTCAAGGTTTCTCTTTCAAGGAAAAAAAGAAAGAAAGAAAGAAGAAAAGAAAAGAAAAGAAAAGAAAAAAAAAGATGTGATCATCATCCTGATGATATAGGTTCTACCATGAAGAATTGCCCTTCCTTCCTTTCTTTCTTTTCTTTCTTTCTTTCTTTCTTTCTTTCTTTCTTTCTTTCTTTCTTTCTTTCTTTCTTTCTT